>NW_027590373.1:184839-217339 GCF_964213995.1 Mustelus asterias | reverse complement strand
TTTGGTGCTAAATCCAGTGAGACGGAAAGGTCGATTCATTACCTTACTCTACAAGGTGTATGAAGGGCCTCCTCTGTGCCGGCTGGTCGCTGATCCTTGTTGCTCCGGTTAAGTGATGGAGGAGGCTCAGTTCCACAGGCTGTCGTGTTGTTCTGAGCGACGGGTCCCTGTCTGAGTAATCGCGGTGTTTAATACTGAGTGGGATGTGCAGTTTGCAACCTGACTGTCTTGATATTGAGGCTAATGGGCTGTGGAAACCACATTGCAGCCCAGGCCCAGGTAGTGGCGAGGATTCTCCCCGGGGGTATCTATGTTTAATAATAGCCTGTTCAGGAATGTGTAACGTGTCCCCGGCTATCTGTGTGTGTGAGGGCTCCTGCAAGCTGCCTGCGATTCATCCAACGTTGATGGAAAGGAGTGTTCTTTGCAATGAGAGGAGTGGTCTGTGTGATTGTATCTTTGCACATGTGTGTGTGAGCTGGTGTGTACATGCCTGTGCAAGCTTGTGCGTACATCTGTGTGTAAGCTGGTGTGTACATGTGTGTGAGCTTGTATGTACATGTGTGTGCAAGCTGGTGTGTACATGTGTGTGCAAGTTGGTGTGTACATGTGTGTGTGAGCTGGTGTGTATGTGTGTGTGAGCTTGTATGTACATGTGTGCGCAAGCTGGTGTGTGTGTGTACATGTGTGTGAGCTGGTGTGTACATGTGTATGTGAGCTGGTGTGTACATGTGTGTGTGAGCTGGTGTGTACATGTGTATGTGAGCTGGTGTGTACATGTGTGTGTGAGCTGGTGTGTACATGTGTGTGTGAGCTGGTGTGTACATGTGTGTGTGAGCTGGTGTGTACATGTGTATGTGAGCTGGTGTGTACATGTGTGTGTGAGTCGGTGTGTACATGTGTGTGTGAGCTGGTGTGTACATGTGTGTGTGAGCTGGTGTGTACATGTGTGTGTGAGCTGGTGTGTACATGTGTGTGTGAGCTGGTGTGTACATGTGTGTGTGAGCTGGTGTGTACATGTGTGTGTGAGCTGGTGTGTACATGTGTGTGTGAGCTGGTGTGTACATGTGTGTGTGAGCTGGTGTGTACATGTGTGTGTGAGCTGGTGTGTACATGTGTGTGTGAGCTGGTGTGTACATGTGTGTGTGAGCTGGTGTGTACGTGTTTGCGAGTTGGTGCAATCATTTGATTTGATTTATTATTGTCACATGTATTGGGATACAGTGAAAAGTATTGTTTCTTGCGCGTGATACAGACAAAGCATACCGTTCATAGAGAAGGAAAGGAGAGAGTGCAGAATGTAGTGTTACAGTCACAGCTAGAGTGTAGAGAAAGATCAACTCAATGCAAGGTAACTCCATTCAAAAGTCTGACAGCAGCAGGGAAGAAGCTCATCTTGAGTCGGTCGGTACGTGACCTCAGACTTTTGTATCTTTTTCCCGATGGAAGAAGGTGGAAGAGAGAATGTCCGGGGTGCGTGGGGTCTTTGATTATGCCGGCTGCTTTTCCCGAGGCAGCGGGAAGTGTAGACAGAGTCAGTGGATGGGAGGCTGGTTTGCGTGATGGATTGGGCTACATTCACGACCTTTTGTAGTTTCTTGCGGTCTTGGGCAGAGCAGGAGCCCCATACCAAGCTGTGATACATCCGGAAAGGATGCTTTCTATGGTGCTTCTGTAAACGTTGGTGAGAGTTGTAGCGGACATGCTGAATTTCCTTAGCCTCCTGAAAAAGTAGAGGTGTTGGTGGGGCTTTCTTAACTATAGTGGGGGACCAGGACAGGTTGTTGGTGATCTGGATACCTCGAAACGTGAAACTCTCGGTCATTTGTACTTCATCCCCGTTAGACAGGGGCATGTCCTCCACGACGCCTCCTGAAGACTGCTTAGGCCATCATCCAGTGATAACTCCCAGCTCCATGCACTTGACCTTAATTTGTACAATTAATTTCGGACAGAAGGTCATTCATGCCCATTGAGGAACTTGCCAAGGGACATATGTTTGTACGTGAGAGTGTGTGCACATTTCATAAGCTAGGAGACAAAAAGGACGGTGGCACAGTGGTTAGCACTGCTGCCTCACAGCGCCAGGGACCCAGGTTCGATTCCCAGCTTGGGTCACTGCCCGTGCAGAGTCTGCACGTTCTCCCCTGGGTTTCCTCCAACAGTCCAAAGATGTGCGGGTTAGGTGGATTGGCCATGCTAAATTGCCCCTTAATGTCCAAAGATGTGCGGGTTAGGTGCATTGGCCATGCTAAATTGCCCCTTAATGTCCAAAGATGTGCGGGTTAGGTGGATTGGCCATGCTAAATTGCCCCTTAATGTCCAAAGATGTGCGGGTTAGGTGGATTGGCCATGCTAAATTGCCCCTTAATGTCCAAAGATGTGCGGGTTAGGTGGATTGGCCATGCTAAATTGCCCCTTAATGTCCAAAGATGTGCAGGTTAGGTGGATTGGCCATGCTAAATTGCCCCTTAATGTCCAAAGATGTGCAGGTTAGGTGGATTGGCCATGCTAAATTGCCCCTTAGTGTCCAAAGATGTGCAGGTTAGGTGGATTGGCCATGCTAAATTGCCCCTTAATGTCCAAAGATGTTCAGGTTAGGTGGATTGGCCGTGCTAAATTGCCCCTCAGTGTCTAAAGATGTACGGGTTAGGTGGATTGGCCATACTAAATTGCCTCTTAGTGTCCAAAGATGTGTAGGTTAGGTGGATTAACGGGTTAAGTGCATGGGGCTACAAGGAGAGGGTAGGGGTGTGGGCCTGGCAAAGATGTTCTGTTGGAGAGTTGGTGCAGACTCAATGGGCCGAATGGTCTCCTTCTGCACTGTAGGGATTCTATGATTCTAACCCCTTTGCAATATGCCGTTTGCCTACTTGTTGTACCTGCTAGCTTTTTGAGATTCATGCACTGGGACACCCAGATCCCTCTGTACTTCACTCACCTGCAGTCTCTCTCTCCATTTAGATAGTAATCTGGCTTTTGATTCCTCCTGCCAAGGTGCGCGACCTCATACTTCCCCACATTAAGGTCCATTGGCCAGGTTTTCACCCAGTCTCCCAATCTATCAATATCCCGTTGCGGAATCTCAACATCTTTCGTGAAGTAAGACTGTGACCCACGGGCTTCAGTGCGGGCACGAGAGAGGTCACCCACTTTGGACCCAACCCCAGGATTGAATGAGGGACATTTTAAAAGGTGAAAAGTGTGAAAGAGTGGAGGTCCAGAGAGACTCCGGGGAAGTTCATTAAAATGTTCATTAACTCCAAAAAAGCAATCGTTAAAATGTCATGCGTATCAACGGGAAACAATCAAAGTGATTAATGGCCTTAATATCAAGCGGACTTGAATACAAGAGCTGGAGATTAAGCTGCAGTGCAAGGCTGTACAAGGCCCTGTTTAGACCACACCTGGAGGTACTGGGAGCCGTTCTGAACGCCACCGGTGCGACTGTTCGAACCCGCCCCGCCAACAAGAACAGAGAATTTGGCGTTCCAGCTGAAACTCCATTCAGCACGGCGGCACTGTGGTTAGCGCTGCTTCCTCACAGCGCCAGGGATCCAGGTTCAATTCCGGGCTCGGGTCACTGTCTCTGTTGAGTTTGCACATTTTCCCCCGTGTCTGCATGAGTTTCCTCCCACAGTCTGTAAGATGTGCAGGTCAGGTGGATTGGCCATGCTAAATTGCTCCTTAGTATCCAAAGATGTGCAGGTTAGGGGGATTGGCCATGCTAAATTACCCCTTAGTGTCAAAGATTTGCAGGTTAAGTGGATTGGTCCTGCTAAATTGCCTCTTCGTGTCCAAAGATGTGCAGGTTAGGGGGATTGGCCAGGCTAACTTGTCACTTAGTGTTCAAAGATGTGCAGGTTAGGAGCATTGGCCATGCTAAATTGCCCCTTAGTGTTCAAAGATGTGCAGGTTGGGTGGATTGGCCATGCTAAATTGCCCCTTAGTGTCCAAAGATGTGCATGTTAGGTAGATTGGCCATGCTAAATTGTCCCTTAGTGTCCAAAGATGTGCAGGTTAGGTGGATTGGCCATACTAAATTGCCCCTTAGTGTCCAAAGATGTGCAGGTTAGGTGGATTGGCCATGCTAAATTGCCCCTTAGTGTCCAAAGATGTGCAGGTTGGGTGGATTGGCCATGCTAAATTGCCCCTTAGTGTCCAAAGATGTGCAGGTTGGGTGGATTGGCCATGCTAAATTGCCCCTTAGTGTCCAAAGATGTGCAGGTTGGGTGGATTGGCCATGCTAAATTGCCCCTTAGTGTCCAAAGATGTGCAGGTTAGGTGGATTGGCAATGCTAAATTGCCCCTTAGTATCCAAAGATGTGCAGGTTAGGTGGATTGGCCGTGCTAAATTGCCGCTTAGTGCCAGGGGAATTAGCAGGCTAAATACGTGGGGTTACGGGGATGGGGCCTGGGTGGGATCGTTGTCGGTGCAGACTCGATGGGCCGAATGGCCCCCTTCTGCACTGCAGGGATTCAATGATTTGTGACGAGATGGGGTTTTTACAACAATTGGTAATAGTTGTCATGGTCACCATTCCTAAGACTCACTTTACAATTCCAGATTTCATTAACAGGGCTGAAATTCCACCGGCTGCCATGGTGGGATTTGAACACATGATCTTAGACTTCTGTATCGTTTTCTCGATGGAAGAAGGTGGAAGAGACAATGTCCGGGGTGCGTGGGGTCCTTGATTATCCTGGCTGCTTTTCCCCGAGGCAGCGGGAAGTGTAGACAGAGTCAATGGATGGGAGGCTGGTTTGCGTGATGGATTGGGATTCATTCACGACCTTTTGTAGTTTCTTGCGGTCTTGGACAGAGCAGGAGAGGCCACACCTCGAGTACTGTGTCCAGTTTTGGTCGCCACATTAGAGGAAGGACGTGATTGCACTGGAGGGGTTACAGAGGAGATTCACCAGGATGCTGCCTGGGACGGAGTATTTAAGTAATGAAGAGAGGTTGGGTAGGCTTGGGTTGTTTTCTCTGGAGCAGAGAAGACTGAGGGGCGACCTGATCGAGGTGTACAAGATTATGAGGGACGTGGAAAGGGTGGATAGGGAGCGGCTGTTCCCCTTAGTTGAAGGGTCAGTCACGAGGGGACATTGCTTCAAGGTGAGGGGCAGGAAGTTTAGGAGGGATTTGAGGAAAAGCTTTTTTACCCAGAGGGTGGTGAGGGTGTGGAATGTGCTGCCTGGGAGGGTGGTGGGGGCGGGATGCCTCACATCCTTTAAAAAGTACCTGGATGAGTGCTTGGCACGCCATAACATTCAGGGCTATGGGCCAAGTGCTGGTAAATGGGATGAGGTGGGAGGTGAGGGGCAGGTTTATCTGGCTGCCTCGCCCCAAGGTTGGGAAATCCTGCCCGAGGTCAGCAGACTTTTGAATCATGGGATCACAGATTCCTTACAGTGCAGAAGGAGGCCATTCGACCCATTCAGTCTACACCGACCACAGTCCCACTCGGGCCCTATTCCTGTCACCCCACATATTTACCCTGCTAATCTCCCTGACACTAAGGAGCAATTTAGCATGGCCAATCCACCTAACCCGCACATCTTTGAAGTGTGGGAGGAAACCGGAGCACCCTGAGGAAACCCCACGCAGAGACGGGGAGAATGTGTAAACTCCACAGTCACCCGAGGCCGGAATCGAACCTGGGTCCCTGGTGCTGTGAGGCAGCAGTGCTAGTCTACACATCGATAGACCGAATGGCCTCCTTCTGATTTTATTGATTCTATGATTCTTAAATATCTGCATATCTTTGGACACTGAGGGGCAATTGAGCATGGCCAATCCATCTAACCTGCACATCTTTGGACACTAAGGGGCAATTTAGCATGGCCAATCCACCTAACCTGCACATCTTTGGACACTAAGGGGCAATTTAGCATGGCCAATCCACCTAACCCGCACATCTTTGGACACTAAGGGGCAATTTAGCATGGCCAATCCCCCTAACTTACACATCTTTGGACACTAAGGGGCAATTTAGCACGGCCAATCCATCTAACCTGCACATCTTTGGACACTAAGGTGCAATTTAGCATGGCCAATCCATCTAACCTGCACATCTAAGGGGCAATTTAGCATGGCCAATCCACCTAACCTGCACATCTTTGGACGCTAAGGGGCAATTTAGCATGGTCAATCCACATAACTTACACATCTTTGGACACTAAGGGGCAATATAGCATGGTCAATCCACCTAACCTGCACATCTTTGGACTGTGGGAGGAAATCAGAGCGCCTGGAGGAAACCCATGCTGAGATGGGGAGAACGTGCAAACTCCACACAGACAGTCACCCAAGGCCGGAATCGAACCCGGGTCCCTAGTGCCGTGAGGCAGCAGCGCTAACCACTGTGCCACCGTGCCACTTTGCGAGATCCGTGTCCCACCCGCTACGGGCGGGAGGGAGGGGAATATTCTGCCCCAGGTGTTTGTGGCGTGTCGGTGCAGACTCGATGGGCCAAAGGGCCTCTTCTGCACTGTCTGATTCTAATTGTTAATTTTAACACTGGGTTTGGAAAGGGAATACAGGGCGGGATGTGGTGGATTGTGGAGTTAGGTGGGGGGGATCAGGTGGCATCTTGACTGAACGGTGGGACTGTCTCGCGGGGTTAACTGGCCTCCTCCAGGTCGGAGCTTGGATGGAAGGTGCTACAGAGGAGAAGCTGTTCTTACCTCTGTATGTGTGTGTGAAAAGGAACAGCGAGGAAGATGATTGCCAAAAGGCCAGTGATTCAATCACTGCGACACCATCTGACTTTGATGCCGTCCTGATTTGCAAGTGTATGTGTCGAGTTAAAATGTTGTGGGTGAGGATAGAAATGGCCCTGGGCTAGGTTTTGTAAGAGGAACGATGACAGGGATTTTTACATCTTCATGATGTGGTAACGAAGTGCTCCTTCTGGCTGCTCTCATCCCCACGCACCCTCTCCTCGCCCCCAGCAACTCCCCCTTTCCCCCCTCATCACCACGGGTCTCAGAACAATAGTCACGACCTTTAAACCTACATCAGTTCACTGAGAGAGAAGTGGATGATCCAGACTGAGTTCGATTCCACCCTCGGGTCACTGTCTGGTTGGAGTTTGCACGTCCACCCCCGCTGTGACTGCATTGGGTTTCTTCTGGGTGCTCTGGTTTCCTCCCACAGTCCGAAGATGTGTAGGTTAGGTGGATTGGCCATGTTAAATTGCCCCTTAAGGTCCAAAGATGTGCCCCTTTGGACCTTAAGGGGCAATTTATCATGGTCAATCCACCTAATCTGCACATCTCTGGACATTAAGGGACAATTTAGCATGGCCAATCCAACTAACCTGGACATCTTTGGACACTAAATGGCAATTTAGCATGGCCAATCCACCTAACCTACACATCTTTGGACAGTAAGGGGCAATTTAGCATGGCCAATCCAACTAACCTGGACATCTTTGGACACTAAATGGCAATTTAGCATGGCCAATCAACCTAACCTACACATCTTTGGACAGTAAGGGGCAATTTAGCATGGCCAATCCACCCAAACTGCACATCTTTGGACACTAAGGGGCAATTTACCATGGATAATCCACCTAACCTACACATCTTTGGACAGTAAGGGGCAATTTAGCATGGCCAATCCACTCAAACTGCACATCTTTGGACAAAAAGGGGGCAATTTTAACATGGCCAATCCATCTGACCTATAAATTATTGGGCACAAAGGGACAATTTAGCCTAACCAATCCAACTCATCTGCACATATTTGGTCACTAAATCGCAATTTAGCATTTCCAATCCACCTAACACGCACATCTTTGGACTCTAATGGACAATTTATCATGGCCAATCCACCTAACCAGCACATCTTTGGACACTAAGGGGCAATTTAGCATGGCCAATCCACCTAACCAGCACATCTTTGGACACTAAGGGGCAATTTAGCATGGCCAATCCACCTAACCTACACATCTTTGGACACTAAGGGGCAATTTAGCATGGCCAATCCACCTAACCTACACATCTTTGGACACTAAGGGGCAATTTAGCATGGCCAATCCACCTAACCTACACATCTTTGGACACTAAGGGGCAATTTAGCATGGCCAATCCACCTAACCTGCACATCTTTGGACACTAAGGAGCAATTTAGCATGGCCAATCCACCTAACCTACATATCTTTGGACACTAAGGAGCAATTTAGCATGGCCAATCCACCCAACCTGCACATCTTGCGGACTGTGGGAGGAAACTGGAGCACCCGGAGGAAACCCGGGAGACACAGGGAGAATATGCAAATCCGAGGCCGAAACTCGAACCCGGGCCGCTGGCGCTGTGAGGCAGCAGTGCTAACCACCGTGCCACCGTGTCGCTGTGAGGCAGCAGTGCTAACCACCGTGCCACCGTGTCGCTGTGAGGCAGCAGTGCTAACCACCGTGCCACCGTGTCGCTGTGAGGCAGCAGTGCTAACCACCGTGCCGCCATGCCGCCCGGGGAGGTAAAAGAGGCGTTTGATTTATGACAAAGTTGCGGAGAACTTTTCTAATTAACCTTTCTTCTCTCATTGAGAGCTTTACTGCCTTCATTACCTGCAGGCCATAATCACCCCAGCTGTCATTGTCTGATAAGACATAAATGACTGTTCTCAGATTAATGGATTAATCTATCCGAAGCCTTGAAAAAAGATTGACTGTTAACATCAAGCCTCTGTACCCGGCGTGACTTGGTGATCTATTAGCAGTACAAGTAAAAGTCAGCCACGGCGATCTGTGGAGGGTTATTGGATAGAGCGTGGGAGATGTGATTGATTCATAGAATCATACAACCCATACCATGCAGAAGGAGGCCTTTTGGCCCATCGAGCCTGCACCGATAACAATCCCACCCTATCCTTGTAAACCCAAATATTTACCCTGCCAATCCCCCTGACATTAGGGTCAATTTAGCATGGCCAATCCACCTAACCTACACATCTATGGACACTAAGGGGCAATTTAGCATGACCAATCCACCTAACCTGCACGTCTTTGGACACCAAGGGGCAATTTAGCATGACCAATTCACCTAACCTGCACGTCTTTGGACATTAAGGGCGGCACAGTGGCACAGTGGTTAGCACTGCTGCCTCACAGCGCCAGGGTCCCGGGTTCGATTCCCGGCTTGGGTCACTGACTGTGCGGGAGTCTGCATGTTCTCCCCGTGTCTGCGTGGGTTTCCTCCCACAGTCTGAAGGACGTGCTGGTTTGGTGGATTGGCCGTGCTAAATTCTCCCTCAGTGTTACCCAAACAGGCGCCGGAGTGTGGTGACTGGGGGATCTTCACAGTAACTTCATTGCGGTGTTAATGTAAGCCTTACTTGTGACTAATAAATAAACTTTAACTAACCCACATATCTTTCGGACTGTGGGAGGAAACCGGAGCACCCGGAGGAAACCCACACAGACACGGGGAGAACGTGCAGACTCCACACAGTGACCCAAGGCCGGGAATTGAACCCGGGTCCCTGGCGCTGTGAGGCAGCAGCGCTAACCCACTGTGCCACCGTGTCACCCCATTTATTGAGGGTGCTGGTCAGTCCTCGCACTTGCATGGAGCGTTGCTGCTTTCGTGTGAGGATGGAGCACGCGAATGGTCCACTGCCCGGCCTGCGGCAGGTCAGAGGTCAGTCCTTGACCTGCTGTGCTCGAGCTCCTGTCAAGCTGGTGAGGAGATTAAAGGTCATACCCAGGGGGCATTGCCAATGTGGGTCACCACAACGGAGAGAGAGAATGTTGCTCATCCACTCAATGTACTGGGGTGTTTGCCATTGACATTGCAGTGACACAGTGGTGAAGTGGTTAATACTGCTGCCTCACAGCGCCAGGGACCCAGGTTCGATTCCGGCCACGGGTCACTGTCCGTGTGGAGTTTGCACATTCTCCCTCGTGTCTACGTGGATTTCCTCCGGGTGCTCTGGTTTCCTCCCACAGTCTGAAAGATGTGTAGGTTAGGTGGGTTGACTGTGCTAAATTGTCCCTTAGTGTCCCAAGATGGGTAGGTTAGGAGGATTAGTGGGGTAAATATTTGGGGTTATGGGGAACAGGTTTGGGTGAGATTGCCCCTTAATGTCAGGGGGAATTGGTGGGGTTACAAGAATAGGACCTGGGTGGGATTGTTGTCAGTGCAGACTCGATGGGCCGAATGGCCTTCTTCTGCACTGTAGGGATCCTATGAGTCTAACTGGACCCAGCCATATAAATACTGTGGCTACCAGAGCAGGTCAGAGGCTGGGAATCCTGCGGAGAGTAACTCACCTCCTGACTCCCCCCAAAGCCTGTCCACTGGGAATCCTGCGGAGAGTACCTCACCTCCTGACTCCCCCCAAAGCCTGTCCACTGGGAATCCTGCGGAGAGTAACTCACCTCCTGAGGGTGGATAGATTACTGCCTGTAGTTACAGGGTGGATCGATTACTGCCTGTAGTTGCAGGGTGGATGGATTACTGCCTGTAGTTACAGGGTGGATAGATTACTGCCTGTAGTTACAGGGTGGATCGATTACTGCCTGTAGTTACAGGGTGGATCGATTACTGCCTGTAGTTACAGGGTGGATCGATTACTGCCTGTAGTTGCAGGGTGGATGGATTACTGCCTGTAGTTACAGGGTGGATGGATTACTGCCTGTAGTTACAGGGTGGATAGATTACTGCCTGTAGTTACAGGGTGGATCGATTACTGCCTGTAGTTACAGGGTGGATCGATTACTGCCTGTAGTTACAGGGTGGATCGATTACTGCCTGTAGTTACAGGGTGGATCGATTACTGCCTGTAGTTACAGGGTGGATCGATTATTGCCTGTAGTTACAGGATGGATCGATAAGTACCTGTAGTCACAGGGTGGATCGATTACTGCCTGTAGTTACAGGGTGGATCGATTACTGCCTGTAGTTACAGGGTGGATCGATTACTGCCTGTAGTTACAGGGTGGATCGATTACTGCCTGTAGTTACAGGGTGGGTCGATTACTGCCTGTAGTTACAGGGTGGATCGATTATTGCCTGTAGTCACAGGGTGGATCGATAAGTACCTGTAGTTACAGGGTGGATAGATTACTGCCTGTAGTTGCAGGGTGGATAGATTACTGCCTGTAGTTACAGGGTGGATCGATTACTGCCTGTAGTTACAGGGTGGATCGATTATTGCCTGTAGTTACAGGGTGGGTCGATTATTGCCTGTAGTTACAGGGTGGATCGATTACTGCCTGTAGTTACAGGGTGGATCGATTACTGCCTGTAGTTACAGGGTGGATCGATTATTGCCTGTAGTTACAGGGTGGATCGATAAGTACCTGTAGTTACAGGGTGGATCGATTACTGCCTGTAGTTACAGGGTGGGTCGATTACTGCCTGTAGTTACAGGGTGGATCGATTATTGCCTGTAGTCACAGGGTGGATCGATAAGTACCTGTAGTCACAGGCACCCCAGACATTCTCTCTTCCACTTTCTTCCGTAGGGAAAAAGATACAAAAGTCTGAGGTCACGTGCCGACCGACTCAAGAACAGCTTCTTCCCTGCTGCTGTCAGACTTTTGAATGGACCTACCTCGCATTAAGTTGATCTTTCTCTACACCCTAGCTGTGACTGTAACACTACATTCTGCACCCTCTCCTTTCCTTCTCTATGAACGGTATGCTTTGTCTGTATAGTGCGCAAGAAACAATACTTTTCACTGTATGTTAATACACGTGACAATAATAAATCAAATCAAATCGAGTACTGTGCAGTTCTGGTCGCCACATGATAGGAAGGACGTGATCGCACTGGAGGGGGTGCAGAGGAGATTCACCAGGATGCTGCCTGGGATGGAACATTTAAGTTATGAAGAGAGGTTGGATAGGCTTGGGTTGTTTTCTCTGGAGCAGAGAAGACAGGGGCGACCTGATCGAGGTGTTCAAGGTTATGAGGGACACGGACAGGGTGGATAGGGAGCAGCTGTTCCCCTTAGTTGAAGGGTCAGTCACGAGGGAACATAGGCTCAAGGTGAGGGGCAGGATGTTCAGGGGGGATGTGATTACTCAGAGAGCTGGAATGCGCTGCCTGGGAGGGTGGTGGAGATGGGTTGCACATACCCTGCTTCTGGGATAGAGCAGGAGCCAGACCAAGCTGTGATACATCCAGAGAGAATGCTTTCTATGGTAGAAATCGGTGAGAGTCGTAGCGGACATGCCAAATTTCCGTAGCCTCCTGAGTAAGTAGAGGTGTTGGTGGGGCTTTCTTAACTATAGCGTCGGCGTGGGGGGGGAACCAGGACAGGTTATTGGTGATCTGGACACCTAAAAACCTGAAGCTCTCAACCATTTCCACTTCGTCCCCATTGACGTAGACAGGGGTATGTTCTCCTTGACGCTTCCTGAAGTCGATAACTATCTCCTTCATTTTGCAGACATGGAGGAAGAGACCATAAGACATAGGAGCAGAATGAGGCCACTCGGCCCGTCGAGTCTGCTCCGCCATTCAATCATGGCCGATATTTTTCTCATCCCCATCCTCCTGCCTTCTCCCCGTAACCCCTGATCCCCTTATTAATCAAGGACCTATCTATCTCTGTCTGGATCAGCTAGATAGTCAACACCTTTTCCCAAAGGTAGGGGAGTCTAAAACTAGAGGGCACAGGTTTAAGGTGAGAGGGGAGAGATACAAAAGTGTCCAGAGGGGCAATTTTTTCACACAGAGGGTGGTGAGTGTCTGGAACGAGCTGCCAGAGGCAGTAGTAGAGGCGGCTACAATTTTGTCTTTTAAAAAGCATTTAGACAGTTACATGGGTAAGATGGGTATAGAGGGATATGGGCCAAATGCAGGCAATTGGGACGAGCTTTGGGGTTTAAAAAGAAAATGGTGGCATGGACAAGTTGGGCCGAAGGGCCTGTTTCCATGCTGTAAACCTCTATGATGTGGAGATGCCGGCGTTGGACTGGGGTAAACACAGTAAGAAGTTTAACAACACCAGGTTCAAGTCCAACAGGTTTATTTGGTAGCAAAAGCCACACAAGCTTTCGGAGCTCTTAGCCCCTTCTTCAGGATAAACCTCTATGACCATAACTCTATAAAGACACTCAATGACCCGGCCTCCACAGCCTTCTGCAGCAAAGAGTTCCACAGATTCACCACTCTCTGGCTGAAGAAATTCCTCCTCATCTCTGTTTTAAAGGATCGTCCCTTTAGCCTGAGGTTGTGCCCTCTGGTTCTAGCTTTTCCTCTCCATCCTCTCTGTGAGCAATTTTGGGCCCCACACCTCAGGAAGGACATACTGGCACTGGAGCGGGTCCAGCGGAGATTCACACGGATGATCCCAGGAATGGTAGGCCTGACATACGATGAACGTCTGAGGATCGTGGGATTATATTCATTGGAGTTTAGGAGGTTGAGGGGAGATCTAATAGAAACTTACAAGATAATGAACGGCTTAGATAGGATGGACGTAGGGAAGTTGTTTCCATTAGCAGGGGAGACTAGGACGCGGGGGCACAGCCTTAGAATAAAAGGGAGTCACTTTAGAACAGAGATGAGGAGAAATTTCTTCAGCCAGAGAGTGGTGGGTCTGTGGAATTCATTGCCACAGAGGGCTGTGGAGGCCGAGACGTTGAGCGTCTTCAAGACAGAAATTGATAAATTCTTGATTTCTCGAGGAATTAAGGGCTATGGGGAGAGAGCGGGTAAATGGAGTTGAAATCAACCATGATTGAATGGTGGAGTGGACTCGATGGGCCGAATGGCCTTACTTCCGCTCCTATGTCTTATGGTCTCTCCATGTCCACTCCATCCAGGCCTCGCAGTGTCCTCTTGTCGCCAGTTCACCAGATTCTCTCTCTCTCTTTCCTCTCTCTCTCACTCTCACTCCGGTTTTGTGAGCACACACAGCTTCTTGCTGTTGCTACAACTCCTTTGTCTGTTAATATTTATTTGTGGTTTAATAATGCCTTCCCTCGTTCCCTGAGCCTGCCGGCGGGACGGAAGGAGCGAAGCCCCTCGCTCGGAGCTGTACTGATGGAGAAATGCCCGGCAAGCCCAGGACACCTCCTGTGCCTCGCACGACAGGACAATATTCTTGGCAGTGTTTGTCTCTCAGGAGCTGTCATTCGCTTGATCGCTGCTTATTAAGTTGTTTCCCGTATCGTCAGCGAGGCTGCGATTATTCCAAAGCTGCATTAACCTCCTGACGCTGAGATTCCTCATGTGCCTTCATCCTCCTGGCTCACATTGCACCGTAGCATAAGATACAGGAGCAGAATAAGGCCATTCGGCCCATCGAGCCTGCTCTGCCATTCTATTCGGGCGGCACGGTGGCGCAGGGGTTAGCGCTGCTGCCTCACAGTGCCAGGGACCCGGGTTCGATTCCCGGCTTAGGACACTGCCTGTGCGGAGTCTCCAGTTTCCTCTACAGTCTAAAGACGTATAGTTTAGGTGGATTGGCCATGCTAAATTGCGCCTCAGTGTCCAAAGATGTGCAGGTTAGGTGGATTGGCCATGCTAAATTGTCCCTTAGTGTCCAAAGATGTGCAGGTTAGATGGATTGGCCATGCTAAATTGTCCCTTAGTGTCCAAAGATGTGCAGGTTAGATGGATTGGCCATGCTAAATTGCGCCTCAGTGTCCAAAGATGTGCAGGTTAGGTGGATTGGCCATGCTATATTGACCCTAGTGTCGGGGGGGGGGATTAGCGGGGTAAATATGTGGGGTTACGGGGATAGGGTGCGATTGTTGTCAGTGCAGGCCCGATGGGCTGAATGGCCTCCTTCTGTACTGTAGGATTCTATGATTCTATGATATGATTCTTATCCCCATTTTCCTGAAGTAGAATTAGACCATTCAGCCCATCGAGTCTGCTCCGCCGTGGTTTCTCAACCCCATTCTCCCCTTTGACCCCCTCACCAATCAAGAACCTATCTATCTCTGTCTCCAATACACTCAATGACCCGGCCTCCTCTGTGGTAATGAATTCCACAGATTCACCCACCCTCCGGCTGAAGAAATTCCTCCTCATCTCGGTTCTAAAGGGTCCGTCCCTTTACTCTGAGGCCGAGCCCTCGGATCCCAGTCTCTCCGACTAATGGGAACATCTTCCCCACGCCCACTCTATCCAGGGCCTTTCAGTATTCTGTAAGTTTCAATCCCCCACCTCTTACCCTTCTGAACTCCTTGCCTGTCCTGTTCTTCTGGGGAAGATGAGGGAGGACTGCGACTCAGGACAACTTGTGGAATGTGGGAGCGTCTGAAGCATTGTGTTGATTCCTTCAAATGGTGGCCTCTTCTGATGGTCAACACCGCCGCCTCACAGCGCCAGGGACCCGGGTTCGATTCCCGCCAGGGACCCGGGTTCGATTCCCGCCAGGGACCCGGGTTCGATTCCCAGCTCGGGTCACTGTCTGTGTGGAGTTTGCACGTTCCCCCCGTGTCTGCGTGGGTTTCCTCCGGGTGCTCCAGTTTCCTCCCACACTCCAAAGATGTGAGGTTGGTTGGATTAGCCATGCTAAATTGACCCTAGTGTCAGGGGAACTAGCGAGGTTAAATGTGTGGGGTTACGGGAAAAGGGCCTGGGTGGGATTGTGGTGGTACCGACTCGATGGGCTGAATGGCCTCCTTCTGCATTGTAGGGATCTATAGAGTCATAGAAGTTTACAGCATGGAAACAGACCCTTCGGCCCAACTTGTCCATGCCGCCTTTTATTTTTAAAGCTAATCCCAATTGCCCCCGTTTGGCCCATATCCCTCGATACCCATCTTACCCATGTAACCATCTAAATGCTTTTTAAAAGACAAAATTGTCCCCACCTCTACTACTGCCTCTGGCAGCTTGTTCCAGACACTCACCACCCTCTGTGTGAAAAAATTGCCCCTCTGGACACTTTTGTATCTCTCCCCTCTCACCTTAAACCTACACCCTCTAGTTTTAGACTCCCCTACCTTTGGGAAAAGATATTGACTATCTAGCTGATCTGTGCCCCTCATTATTTTATAGACCTCTATAAGGTCACCCCTCAGCCTCCTACGCTCCAGGGTCCCTGGCGCTGTGAGGCGGCAGTGCTAACCCACTGTGCCACACCGCTGCCCTAATCTCTGATAAAGATCTGGGAAATGAGACATTGCTGAGGTACAGGGCACTCAACAAGGTGAAGCCTCGGGTCCTTGATCAGTTCAGGAGGCAGATCGCTTTTGGATTCTCTGGGTAGAAAATTATGAGATAAGAGTTCTTTGGACCATGTCTGAGGCGGTATAATGAAACACGTAAAGTGTAAAACATGACACATATTAATCGTTTTTTCTCTCAGCGTGATGTTTTCACACTGAAACACCACAGCCAACCCGTATCAACAGGTTCCTCAGGCATGAGCGAGAGTGAAGAACAGATCCCACGAGAACAGTTCCAGGGATGATAGGAATTAGGAGCAGAAGTAGGCCATTCAGCCCATCGAGCCTGCTCCGCCATTCAATCAGATCATGGCTGATCTCTCCCTGGTCTCAATTCCACCTCCCCACCTCTTCCCCATATCCCTTTAACCCGTTTTATCAGAAATATATCTACCTTCTTCTTCATAGCATCTTGGAATACTGTGTGCAATTCTGGTCACCCCATTATTGAAAGGGTGTTATTAAACTAGAAAGAGTGCAGAGAGGATTTACTAGGATGCTACCGGGACTTGATGGATTGAGTTATAAGGAGAGGTAGGTGGATTGGCCATGCTAAATTGCCCCTTAGTGTCCAAAGATGTCCGGGTTAGGTGGATTGGCCATGCTAAATTGCCCCTTAGTGTCCAAAGATGTCCGGGTTAGGTGGATTGGCCATGCTAAATTGCCCCTTAGTGTCCAAAGATGTCCGGGTTAGGTGGATTGGCCATGCTAAATTCACCCTCAGTGTGCTCGAACAGACGCCGGACTGTGGGGACTGGGGGATTTTCACAGTAACTTCACTGCAGTGTTAATGTAAGCCGACTTGTGACACTCATAAATAAACTTTAACTTTTCTGTGCAGCCACCTCCCTGTAAACCCTGGGCGGTCGGCTGCGGGATCCGGAGCTGGTGCCACTTTTTGTCATATTAATATCTCCAGGAGGTTTTCCTCACAAATATTAATTACTTTAGGTTCCTTAGTCTAATTAGACAGTCGCTATCCCATTGCTTCCAGAATATTATTTGTGTACTCCACTGTGAAGAGAGATACAAAGGATTAGTTAATGTCTCTGCCATTTTCTAATTCCCAGTCTCTGTCTCAAAGGAACCTGTCTCTAATTTGCCTGATCTTTCTATTTTTACACGCTCGCTGAGGTTCTTACAATCTGTCTTTGTACTTGCTGCGCACGTTTTAATTCATCCCTCTTGTCAATATCTTGTGCAGATTTTTTTTAAAACTCTGCCAAACATCAGATTTCTTTCTGAGAATATTATTCTCCATTTTTATTCGTTCGTGGGACATGGGTGTCGCTGGCTGGGCCAGCATTTATTGCCCATCCTTAGTTCCCCGAGGGCGGTTGAGAATCAACCACGTTGCTGTGGCTCTGGAGTCACATGTCGGCCAGACCGGGTAAGGATGGAAGATTTCCTTCCCTAAAAGTTTAAAGTTTAAAAGTATATTTATTAGTATCACAAGTAGGCTTACATTAACACCGCAATGAAGTTACTGTGAAAATCCCCTAGTCGCCGCACTCCGGTGCCTGCTCAGGTTACACTGAGGGAGAATTTAGCACGGACAATGCACCCTAACCAGTACGTCTTTCGGACTGTGGGTGGAAACCAGAGCTCCCAGAGGAAACCCACGAAGGGTCGGAGTTGGATTGCGGGTTTGGAGTTGGGCTGAAGGATTGGTGTTGTGATGAAGGGTTTGGTGTTGTGATGAAGGGTTTGGTGTTGTGATGAAGGGTTTGGTGTTGTGATGAAGAGTTTGGTGTTGTGATGAAGGGTTTGGTGTTGTGATGAAAGGTTTGGTGTTGATGAAGGGTTTGGTGTTGTGATGAAGGGTTTGGTGTTGTGATGAAGGGTTTGGTGTTGTGATGAAAGGTTTGGTGTTGTGATGAAGGGTTTGGTGTTGTGATGAAGGGTTTGGTGTTGTGATGAAGGGTTTGGTGTTGTGATGAAGGGTTTGGTGTTGTGATGAAAGGTTTGGTGTTGTGAAGAAGGGTTTGGTGTTGTGAAGAAGGGTTTGGTGTTGTGATGAAGTGTCTGGTGTTGTGAAGGAGGGTCTGGTGTTGTGAAGGAGGGTTTGGTGATGTGATGAAGGGTTTGGTGTTGTGATGAAGGGTTTGGTGTTGTGATGAAGGGTTTGCCGTTGTGATGAAGTGTCTGGTGTTGTGAAGGAGGGTCTGGTGTTGTGAAGGAGGGTTTGGTGTTGTGACGAAGGGTTTGGTGTTGTGATGAAGGGTTTGGTGTTGTGATGAAGGGTTTGCCGTTGTGATGAAGGGTTTGGTGTTGTGATGAAGGGTTTGGTGTTGTGACGAAGGGTTTGGTGTTGTGACGAAGGGTTTGGTGTTGTGATGAAGGGTTTGGTGTTGTGACGAAGGGTTTGGTGTTGTGATGAAGGGTTTGGTGTTGTGATGAAGGGTTTGGTGTTGTGATGAGGGGTTTGGTGTTGTGATGAAGGGTTTGTTGTTGTGATGAAGTGTTTGCCGTTGTGATGAAGGGTTTGGTGTTGTGATGAAGGGTTTGGTGTTGTGTTGAAGTGTTTGCCGTTGTGGTGAAGGGTTTGCCGTTGTGATGAAGGGTTTGGTGTTGTGATGAAGGGTCTGGTGTTGTGATGAAGGGTTTGGTGTTGTGATGAAGGGTCTGGTGTTGTGATGAAGGGTTTGGTGTTGTGATGAAGGGTTTGGTGTTGTGATGAAGGGTTTGGTGTTGTGATGAAGGGTTTGGTGTTGTGATGAAGGGTTTGGTGTTGTGATGAAGGGTTTGGTGTTGTGTTGAAGGGTTTGGTGTTGTGATGAAGAGTTTGGTGTTGTCATGAAGGGTTTGGTGTTGTGATGAAAGGTTTGGTGTTGATGAAGGGTTTGGTGTTGTGATGAAGGGTTTGGTGTTGTGATGAAGGGTTTGGTGTTGTGATGAAAGGTTTGGTGTTGTGATGAAGGGTTTGGTGTTGTGATGAAGGGTTTGGTGTTGTGATGAGGGGTTTGGTGTTGTGATGAAGGGTTTGGTGTTGTGATGAAAGGTTTGGTGTTGTGAAGAAGGGTTTGGTGTTGTGAAGAAGGGTTTGGTGTTGTGATGAAGTGTCTGGTGTTGTGAAGGAGGGTCTGGTGTTGTGAAGGAGGGTTTGGTGTTGTGATGAAGGGTTTGGTGTTGTGATGAAGGGTTTGGTGTTGTGATGAAGGGTTTGCCGTTGTGATGAAGGGTTTGGTGTTGTGAAGGAGGGTTAGGTGTTGTGACGAAGGGTTTGGTGTTGTGATGAAGGGTTTGGTGTTGTGATGAAGGGTTTGCCGTTGTGATGAAGGGTTTGGTGTTGTGATGAAGGGTTTGGTGTTGTGATGAAGGGTTTGGTGTTGTGACGAAGGGTTTGGTGTTGTGATGAAGGGTTTGGTGTTGTGACGAAGGGTTTGGTGTTGTGATGAAGGGTTTGGTGTTGTGATGAAGGGTTTGGTGTTGTGATGAGGGGTTTGGTGTTGTGATGAAGGGTTTGTTGTTGTGATGAAGTGTTTGCCGTTGTGATGAAGGGTTTGGTGTTGTGATGAAGGGTTTGGTGTTGTGTTGAAGTGTTTGCCGTTGTGGTGAAGGGTTTGCCGTTGTGATGAAGGGTTTGGTGTTGTGATGAAGGGTCTGGTGTTGTGATGAAGGGTTTGGTGTTGTGATGAAGGGTCTGGTGTTGTGATGAAGGGTTTGGTGTTGTGATGAAGGGTTTGGTGTTGTGATGACGGGTTTGGTGTTGTGATGAAGGGTTTGGTGTTCTGATGAGGGGTTTGGTGTTGTGATGAAGGGTTTGGTGTTGTGTTGAAGGATTTGCCGTTGTGATGAAGGGTTTGGTGTTGTGATGAAGAGTTTGGTGTTCTGATGAAGGGTTTGGTGTTGTGATGAAGGGTTTGGTGTTGTGATGAAGGGTTTGGTGTTGTGATGAAGGGTTTGGTGTTGTGATGAAGGGTTTGGTGTTGTGATGAAGAGTTTGGTGTTGTGATGAGGGGTTTGGTGTTGTGATGAAGGGTTTGGTGTTGTGATGAAGGGTTTGGTGTTGTGATGAAGAATTTGGTGTTGTGATGAGGGGTTTGGTGTTGTGATGAAGGGTTTGATGTTGTGATGAAGGGTTTGGTGTTGTGATGAAGGGTTTGGTGTTGTGATGAAGGGTTTGGTGTTGTGATGAAGGGTTTGGTGTTGTGATGAAGGGTTTGGTGTTGTGATGAAGGGTTTGGTGTTGTGATGAGGGATTTGGTGTTGTGATGAAGGGTTTGGTGTTGTGATGAAGGGTTTGGTGTTGTGACGAAGGGTTTGCCGTTGTGATGAAGGGTTTGGTGTTGTGATGAAAGGTTTGGTGTTGTGATGAAGGGTTTGGTGTTGTGATGAAGGGTTTGGTGTTGTGATGAAGGGTTTGGTGTTGTGATGAAGGGTTTGGTGTTGTGATGAAGGGTTTGGTGTTGTGATGAAGGGTTTGGTGTTGTGATGAAGGGTTTGGTGTTGTGATGAAGGGTTTGGTGTTGTGATGAAAGGTTTGGTGTTGTGATGAAGGGTTTGGTGTTGTGAAGAAGGGTTTGGTGTTGTGATGAAGGGTTTGGTGTTGTGATGAAGGGTTTGTTGTTGTGTTGAAGGGTTTGGTGTTGTGATGAAAGGTTGGTGTTGTGATGAAGGTTTGGTGTTGTGAAGAAGGGTTTGGTGTTGTGATGAAGGGTTTGGTGTTGTGATGAAGGGTTTGGTGTTGTGATGAGGGGTTTGGTGTTGTGATGAAGGGTTTGGTGTTGTGATGAAGGGTTTGGTGTTGTGATGAAGGGTTTGGTGTTGTGATGAAGAGTTTGGTGTTGTGATGAGGGGTTTGGTGTTGTGATGAAGGGTTTGATGTTGTGATGAAGGGTTTGGTATTGTGATGAAGGGTTTGGTGTTGTGATGAAGGGTTTGGTGTTGTGATGAAGGGTTTGGTGTTGTGATGAAGGGTTTGGTGTTGTGATGAAGGGTTTGCCGTTGTGATGAAGGGTTTGTTGTTGTGATGAAAGGTTTGGTGTTGTGATGAAGGGTTTGGTGTTGTGATGAAGGGTTTGGTGTTGTGATGAAGGGTTTGGTGTTGTGATGAAGGGTTTGATGTTGTGATGAAGGGTTTGGAGTTGTGATGAAGAGTTTGGTGTTGTGATGAGGGGTTTGCTGTTGTGATGAAGGGTTTGGTGTTGTGATGAAGGGTTTGGTGTTGTGATGAAGGGTTTGGTGTTGTGATGAAGGGTTTGGTGTTGTGATGAGGGGTTTGGAGTTGTGATGAAGGGTTTGGTGTTGTGATGAAGCGTTTGGTGTTGTGATGAAGGGTTTGGTGTTGTGATGAAGGGTTTGGTGTCGTGATGAAGGGTTTGGTGTCGTGATGAAGGGTTTGGTGTTGTGATGAAGGGTTTGGTGTTGTGATGAAGGGTTTGGTGTTGTGATGAAGAGTTTGGTGTTGTGATGAAGGGTTTGGTGTTGTGATGAAGGGTTTGGTGTTGTGATGAAAGGTTTGGTGTTGATGAAGGGTTTGGTGTTGTGATGAAGGGTTTGGTGTTGTGATGAAGGGTTTGGTGTTGTGATGAAGGGTTTGGTGTTGTGATGAAAGGTTTGGTGTTGTGATGAAGGGTTTGGTGTTGTGATGAAGGGTTTGGTGTTGTGATGAAGGGTTTGGTGTTGTGATGAAGGGTTTGGTGTTGTGATGAAGGGTTTGGTGTTGTGATGAAGGGTTTGGTGTTGTGATGAAGGGTTTGTTGTTGTGATGAAAGGTTTGGTGTTGTGATGAAGGGTTTGGTGTTGTGATGAAGGGTTTGGTGTTGTGATGAAGGGTTTGGTGTTGTGATGAAGGGTTTGGTGTTGTGATGAAGGGTTTGGTGTTGTGATGAAGGGTTTGGTGTTGTGATGAAGGGTTTGGTGTTGTGATGAAGGGTTTGGTGTTGTGATGAAAGGTTTGGTGTTGTGATGAAGGGTTTGGTGTTGTGAAGAAGGGTTTGGTGTTGTGATGAAGGGTTTGGTGTTGTGATGAAGGGTTTGTTGTTGTGTTGAAGGGTTTGGTGTTGTGATGAAAGTTTTGGTGTTGTGATGAAGGGTTTGGTGTTGTGAAGAAGGGTTTGGTATTGTGATGAAGGGTTTGGTGTTGTGATGAAGGGTTTGGTGTTGTGATGAAGGGTTTGGTGTTGTGATGAAGGGTTTGGTGTTGTGATGAAGGGTTTGCCGTTGTGATGAAGGGTTTGTTGTTGTGATGAAAGGTTTGGTGTTGTGATGAAGAGTTTGGTGTTGTGATGAGGGGTTTGGTGTTGTGATGAAGGGTTTGATGTTGTGATGAAGGGTTTGGTATTGTGATGAAGGGTTTGGTGTTGTGATGAAGGGTTTGGTGTTGTGATGAAGGGTTTGGTGTTGTGATGAAGGGTTTGGTGTTGTGATGAAGGGTTTGCCGTTGTGATGAAGGGTTTGTTGTTGTGATGAAAGGTTTGGTGTTGTGATGAAGGGTTTGGTGTTGTGATGAAGGGTTTGGTGTTGTGATGAAGGGTTTGGTGTTGTGATGAAGGGTTTGATGTTGTGATGAAGGGTTTGGAGTTGTGATGAAGAGTTTGGTGTTGTGATGAGGGGTTTGCTGTTGTGATGAAGGGTTTGGTGTTGTGATGAAGGGTTTGGTGTTGTGATGAAGGGTTTGGTGTTGTGATGAAGGGTTTGGTGTTGTGATGAGGGGTTTGGAGTTGTGATGAAGGGTTTGGTGTTGTGATGAAGCGTTTGGTGTTGTGATGAAGGGTTTGGTGTTGTGATGAAGGGTTTGGTGTCGTGATGAAGGGTTTGGTGTCGTGATGAAGGGTTTGGTGTTGTGATGAAGGGTTTGGTGTTGTGATGAAGGGTTTGGTGTTGTGATGAAGAGTTTGGTGTTGTGATGAAGGGTTTGGTGTTGTGATGAAGGGTTTGGTGTTGTGATGAAAGGTTTGGTGTTGATGAAGGGTTTGGTGTTGTGATGAAGGGTTTGGTGTTGTGATGAAGGGTTTGGTGTTGTGATGAAGGGTTTGGTGTTGTGATGAAAGGTTTGGTGTTGTGATGAAGGGTTTGGTGTTGTGATGAAGGGTTTGGTGTTGTGATGAAGGGTTTGGTGTTGTGATGAAGGGTTTGGTGTTGTGATGAAGGGTTTGGTGTTGTGATGAAGGGTTTGGTGTTGTGATGAAGGGTTTGTTGTTGTGATGAAAGGTTTGGTGTTGTGATGAAGGGTTTGGTGTTGTGATGAAGGGTTTGGTGTTGTGATGAAGGGTTTGGTGTTGTGATGAAGGGTTTGGTGTTGTGATGAAGGGTTTGGTGTTGTGATGAAGGGTTTGGTGTTGTGATGAAGGGTTTGGTGTTGTGATGAAGGGTTTGGTGTTGTGATGAAAGGTTTGGTGTTGTGATGAAGGGTTTGGTGTTGTGAAGAAGGGTTTGGTGTTGTGATGAAGGGTTTGGTGTTGTGATGAAGGGTTTGTTGTTGTGTTGAAGGGTTTGGTGTTGTGATGAAAGTTTTGGTGTTGTGATGAAGGGTTTGGTGTTGTGAAGAAGGGTTTGGTGTTGTGATGAAGGGTTTGGTGTTGTGATGAAGGGTTTGGTGTTGTGATGAGGGGTTTGGTGTTGTGATGAAGGGTTTGGTGTTGTGATGAAGGGTTTGGTGTTGTGATGAAGGGTTTGGTGTTGTGATGAAGAGTTTGGTGTTGTGATGAGGGGTTTGGTGTTGTGACGAAGGGTTTGATGTTGTGATGAAGGGTTTGGTATTGTGATGAAGGGTTTGGTGTTGTGATGAAGGGTTTGGTGTTGTGATGAAGGGTTTGGTGTTGTGATGAAGGGTTTGGTGTTGTGATGAAGGGTTTGCCGTTGTGATGAAGGGTTTGGTGTTGTGATCAAAGGTTTGGTGTTGTGATGAAGGGTTTGGTGTTGCGATGAAGGGTTTGGTGTTGTGATGAAGGGTTTGGTGTTGTGAAGAAGGGTTTGGTGTTGTGATGAAGGGTTTGGTGTTCTGATGAAGGGTTTGGTGTCGTGATGAAGGGTTTGGTGTCGTGATGAAGGGTTTGGTGTTGTGATGAAGGGTTTGGTGTTGTGATGAAGGGTTTGGTGTTGTGATGAAGAGTTTGGTGTTGTGATGAAGGGTTTGGTGTTGTGCTGAAGGGTTTGTTGTTGTGATAAAGGTTTTGGCATTCGATGTGATGCTGAGGGGCTGCCGTCCAGATTGGGAGCAATATCAGACATTGCTGGAGAGTTGGGGCATTGAGAGGTGAGTTGGGTTTTATAGATGGCATCTTGGTTTGAAAGTATGGAACCAGATCTGCACGATCGATGTCAGACGGTGTCGAATGGAATACAAACACTCCCGAGAATGCATCAAACACATTCGAGGTGAACTCCTGGCTCCAGCGCAACTTTTTCAGGGAAGACCTTATTCTTGTTGGATTCCCTGTTTTACTGCTGAATCAGAGCGGCCACAGTTGCAGCGTTGGCAGGCGGGCTTAGGAGAAAGTTGACCAAACATTCAGGGCATAAATAATGAAGGCACTGCTTCAAGTCGAAGGTTTATTAATTATTTAATCACCATGCGGCTGCATCTTTCTATTTTTGTTTGGTGGTTTTGGATAATAAATGAGGCCTGAAACTACAGTGTGGGGGAGGTTTGAACCAGCGAACAGGTGAGAACGTGGCCTCAACACAGAGCAGAACATCAAATCTCTCTCGAAAAGCTCGAGAAAGACAGCTGGGTATGTTGAGCATCTGACATAGGAGGCCGTTCGGCCCCTCTTATCTTTGAAAGAATCATAGGATCGTACAGTGTGGATGGAGATCATTCGGCCCATCGAGTCTGCACCGGCCACAATCCCACCCAGACCCTATCCCCTTAACCCCGTGCATTCACCCTAGCTAATCCCCTGGCTATTCCCCCTGAACCCGAGCTAATCCCCCTGACCCCACGGACAGTTTAGCACAGCCAATCCCAAAGGGCCTGTTCCTGTGCTGTACTGTTCTTTGTTCTTTGCATTCAAGAGGTGGCTGGATGTAGCACTTGGGGCGAACGGGGTCAAAGGTTATGGGGGGAAAGCAGGATGAGGCTATTGAGTTGGATGATCAGCCATGATGGTGATGAATGGGGGAGCAGCTCGAAGGGCCGAATGGCCTCCTCCTGCTCCGATCTTCTATGTTTCTATTTTCTCTCAGAGTATTTATCGTGTCTGCTTATCCAGAAGTCAGGACAGAATCTGCTTCTGCCGCCCTTTCAGGCAGCGCCTTCCAGATCACAGCAACCCATCGGTTAAACAAATCCATTCCCTATGTCTTAAATCTGGAAGTATAGAATCCCTGCAGTGCAGAAGGAGGCCATTCGGCCCATCGGGTCTGCACCGACCACAATCCCACCCAGGCCCTATCTCCTTAACTCCATGTATTTTCCCTAGCTAGTCCCCCTGACACTAGGGGGGAATTTAGCATGGCCAATCCACCTAACCGACACATCTTTGGACACTAAGTGCTGAGGGAGCGCCGCAGTGTCGGAGGGTCAGTACTGAGGGAGTGCTGCACTGTCGGGGGATCAGTGCTGAGGGAGTGCCGCACTGTCAGAGGGTCAGTACTGAGGGAGTGCCGCACTGTCGGAGGGTCAGTACTGAGGGAGTGCCGCACTGTCAGAGGGTCAGTGCTGAGGGAGTGCCGCACTGTCGGAGGGTCAGTACTGAGGGAGTGCCGCACTGTCGGAGGGTCAGTGCCGAGGGAGTGCTGCACTGTTGGGGAGTCAGTACTGAGGGAGTGCCGCACTGTTGGAGGGTCAGTATTGAGGGAGTGCCGCACTGTCAGAGGGTCAGTACTGAGGGAGTGCCGCACTGTTGGAGGGTCAGTATTGAGGGAGTGCCGCACTGTCAGAGGGTCAGCACTGAGGGAGTGCCGCACTGTCGGAGGGTCAGTATTGAGGGAGTGCCGCACTGTCGGAGGATCAGTGCTGAGGGAGTGTCGCACTGTCAGAGGGTCAGTACTGAGGGAGTGCCGCACTGTCAGAGGGTCAGTACTGAGGGAGTGCCGCACTGTCAGAGGGTCAGTACTGAGGGAGTGCCGCACTGTCGGAGGGTCAGTACTGAGGGAGTGCCGCACTGTCGGAGGGTCAGTGCCGAGGGAGTGCTGCACTGTTGGGGAGTCAGTACTGAGGGAGTGCCGCACTGTTGGAGGGTCAGTATTGAGGGAGTGCCGCACTGTCAGAGGGTCAGTACTGAGGGAGTGCCGCACTGTTGGAGGGTCAGTATTGAGGGAGTGCCGCACTGTCAGAGGGTCAGCACTGAGGGAGTGCCGCACTGTCAGAGGGTCAGTGCTGAGGGAGTGCCGCACTGTCGGAGGGTCAGTACTGAGGGAGTGCCGCACTGTCGGAGGGTCAGTGCCGAGGGAGTGCTGCACTGTTGGGGAGTCAGTACTGAGGGAGTGCCGCACTGTTGGAGGGTCAGTATTGAGGGAGTGCCGCACTGTCAGAGGGTCAGTACTGAGGGAGTGCCGCACTGTTGGAGGGTCAGTATTGAGGGAGTGCCGCACTGTCAGAGGGTCAGTACTGAGGGAGTGCCGCACTGTCGGAGGGTCAGTATTGAGGGAGTGCCGCACTGTCAGAGGTTCAGTACTAAGGGAGTGCCGCACTGTCAGAGGGTCAGTACTGAGGGAGTGCCGCAGTGTCGGAGGGTTAGTGCTGAGGGAGTGCTGCACTGTCGGAGGGTCAGTACTGAGGGAGTGCCGCACTGTCGGAGGGTTAGTGCTGAGGGAGTGCCGCACTGTCGGAGGGTCAGTGCTGAAGGAGTGCCGCACTGTCGGAGGGTCAGTGCTGAGGGAGTGCCGCACTGTCGGAGGGTCAGTATTGAGGGAGTGCCGCACTGTCGGTGGGTCAGTGCCGAGTGCTGCACTGTTGGGGAGTCAGTACTGAGGGAGCCCCGCACTGTTGGAGGGTCAGTACTGAGGGAGTGCCGCACTGTCGGAGGGTCAGTGCCGCGGGAGTGCTGCACTGTTGGGGAGTCAGTCCTGAGGGAGCCCCGCACTGTCAGAAGGTCAGTGCTGAGGGAGTGCCGCATTGTCAGAGCGTCAGTGCTGAGGGAGTACCGCACTGTCGGAGGGTCAGTACTGAGGGAGTGCCGCACTGTCGGAGGGTCAGTACTGAGGGAGTGCCACACTGTCGGAGGGTCAGTACTGAGGGAGTGCTGCACTGTCAGAGGGTCAGTACTGAGGGAGTGCCGCACTGTCGGAGGGTCAGTACTGAGGGAGTGCCGCACTGTCAGAGGGTCAGTACTGAGGGAGTGCCGCACTGTCGGAGGGTCAGTACTGAGGGAGTGCCGCACTGTCAGAGGGTCAGTACTGAGGGAGTGCCGCACTGTCGGAGGATCAGTACTGAGGGAGTGCCGCACTGTCAGAGGGTCAGTACTGAGGGAGTGCCGCACTGTTGGAGGGTCAGTACTGAGGGAGTGCCGCACTGTCGGAGGGTCAGTGCTGAGGGAGTGCCGCACTGTCAGAAGGTCAGTACTGAGGGAGTGCCGCACTGTCGGAGGGTCAGTACTGAGGGAGTGCCGCACTGTCAGAGGGTCAGTACTGAGGGAGTGCCGCACTGTCAGAGGGTCAGTATTGAGGAGCGCCGCACTGTCGGAGGGTCAGTGCTGAGGGAGTGCCGCACTGTCAGAGGGTCAGTGCTGAGGGTGTTCTGCACTGTCGGAGGGTCAGTGCTGAGGGAGTGCCGCACTGTTGGAGGGTCAGTGCTGAGGCAGTGCCGCACTGTCGGAGGATCAGTACTGAGGGAGCGCTGCACTGTCGGAGGGTCAGTGCTGAGGAAGTGCCGCACTGTCAGAGGATCAGTGCTGAGGGAGTGCCGCACTGTCAGAGGGTCAGTGCTGAGAAAGTGCCGCACTTTCAGAGGGCCAGTGCTGAGGGAGTGCCGCACTGTCAGAGGGTCAGTACTGAGGGAGTGCCGCACTGTCGGAGGGTCAGTGCTGAGGGAGTGCCGCACTGTCGGAGGGTCAGTACTGAGGGAGTGCCGCAGTGTCGGAGGGTCAGTGCTGAGGGAGTGCCGCACTGTCAGAGGGTCAGTACTGAGGGAGTGCCGCACTGTCAGAGGGTCAGTACTGAGGGAGTGCCGCAGTGTCGGAGGGTCAGTGCTGAGGGAGTGCCGCACTGTCGGAGGATCAGTACTGAGGGAGTGCCGCACTGTCGGAGGATCAGTACTGAGGGAGTGCCGCACTGTCAGAGGGTCAGTGCTGAGGGAGTGCCGCACTGTTGGGGAGTCAGTGCTGAGGTGGGTGAGGGTGGTGGGGGTGTTGGTGACTAATCGGATAGCTCACTCTCAGAGGCAGCACGGGCAATGGGCTGAATGCTGTGGGATTCTGTTCCTCGGGTGAACCAGTCAGATAGCCATGCCGACAGACCAAGCCTTGAATTCGGAACCCGAAGCCTGCGCGAAGTGTGCTGGTGCTGTGAATAATGCATGATTTCTTTGGTGCGGATGTGAGTATTCTGGCTGCCCATGTTTCATACGGACAAATTAAATTATGAACATGTTATGAAACACTTGTCATGTTCGTGCCAGACTGTGTTGCTCTTGCTAATTGAAATTATAGGATTCCTGCGTAAATGTAGTTTCAGTGCTGGACTGAGCTGGTTGGAGGAGAGTATTTATCGTGTCTGCTTTTCCAGAAGTCACGACTAATTCTGCTTCCGCCGCCCATTCAGGCAGCACCTTCCAGATCACAACAACCCACAGTAGCACAGTGGGTTAGCACTGCTGCCTCACAGCGCCAGGGACCCGGGTTCGATTCCCTGCTCGGGTCACTGTCTGTGTGGAGTTTGCACGTTCTCCCCGTGTCTGCGTGGGTTTCCTCCGGGTGCTCCGGTTTCCTCCCACGGTCCAAAGATGTGCAGGTTAGGTGGACTGGCCGTGCTAAATTGCCCCTTAGTGTCCTAAGATGTGCACAAGAGATGGGTGAGATCCTAACTGAATATTTCTCATCAGTATTTACTGTTGAGAAAAGCATGGATGTTAGGGAACTTGGGGAATTAAATACTGAAGACTTGAGGAGTGTACATATTACAGAGAAGGAGGTGCTGGAAGTCTTAAAGCGCATCAAGGTAGATAAATCTGCGGGACCTGATGAGGTAGATCCCAGGACGTTGTGGGAGGCTAGGGAGGAAATTTCGGGTCCCCTAGCCGAGATATTTGAATCATCGATAGTCACGGGTGAGGTGCCTGAAGATTGGAGAGTGGCAAATGTTGTGCCTTTGTTTAAAAAGGGCTGCAGGGAAAAGCCTGGGAACTACAGGCCGGTGAGCCTCACATCTGTGGTGGGTAAATTGTTGGAAGGTATTTTGAGAGACAGGATCTACAGGCATTTAGAGACGCAAGGACTGATTAGGGACAGTCAGCATGGCTTTGTGAGTGGAAAATCATGTCTCACAAATTTAATTGAGTTTTTTGAAGGGGTAACCAAGAAGGTAGATGAGGGCAGTGCAGTTGATGTTGTCGACATGGACTTTAGCAAGGCCTTTGACAAGGTACCGCATAGTCGGTTGTTGGATAAGGTTAAATCTCACGGGATCCAGGGTGAGATATCCAAATGGATGCAAAATTGGCTTGATGACAGAAACCAGAGGATGGTTGTTGAGAGTTGTTTTTCAAACTGGAGGCCTGTGACCTGCGGTGTGCCTCAGGGATCAGTGCTGGGCCCACTGTTATTTGTCATTTATATTAATGATTTGGATGAGAATATAGGGGGCATGGTTAGTAAGTTTGCAGATGACACCAAGATTGGTGGCATGGTGGACAGTGAGGAAGGTTATCTCCAATTGCAACGGGATCTTGATCAATTGGGCCAGTGGGCTGACGAATGGCAGATGGAGTTTAATTTAGACAAATGCAAGGTAATGCATTTTGGTAGATTGAACCAGGGCAGGACTTACTCAGTTAATGGTAGGGCGTTGGGGAGAGTTACAGAACAAAGAGATCTAGGGGTACATGTTCATAGCTCCGTGAAAGTGGAGTCACGGGTGGACAGAGTGGTGAAGAAGGCATTCGGCATGCTTGGTTTCATCAGTCAGAACATTGGATACAGGAGTTGGGACGTCTTGTTGAAGTTGTACAAGACATTGGTAAGGCCACACTTGGAATACTGTGTGTAATTCTGGTCACCCTATTATAGAAAGGATATTATTAAACTAGAAAGAGTGCAGAAAAGATTTACTAGGATGCTACAGGGACTTGATGGATTGAGTTATAAGGAGAGGCTGAATAGACTGGGACATTTTTCTTTGGACCACAGGAGGCTGAGGGGTGACCTTATAGAGGTCTATAAAATAATGAGGGGCATAGATCAGCTAGATAGCCAATATCTATTCCAAAGGTAGGGGAGTCTAAAACTAGAGGGCATAGGTTTAAGGTGAGAGGGGAGAGATACAAAAGTGTCCAGAGGGGCAATTTTTTCACTCTGGAGGGTGGTGAGTGTCTGGAACAAGCTGCCAGAAGCAGTAGTAGAGGCGGGTACAATTTTGTCTTTTAAAAATCATTTAGATAGTTACATGGGTACGATGGGTACAGAGGGATAAGGGCCAAATGCGGGCAATTGGGACTAGTTTTGGGGTTTTTTAAAAAAAAGGGCAGCATTGACAAGTTGGGCCGAAGGGCCTGTTTCCATGCTGTAAGCCTCTATGACTCTATGAGGTTAGGTGGATTGGCCATGCTAAATTGCCCCTTAGTGTCCAAAGATGTGCAGGTTAGGTGGATTGGCCATGCTAAATTGCCCCTTAGTGTCCAAAGATGTGCGGGTTAGGTGGATTGGCCATGCTAAATTGCCCCTTAGTGTCCAAAGATGTGCAGGTTAGGTGGATTGGCCATGCTAAATTGCCCCTTAGTGTCCAAAGATGTGCAGGTTAGGTGGATTGGCCATGCCATTTGCCTCTTCGTGTCAGGGGGACTAGGTGGGGAAATGCATGGGGTCATGGGGATAGGGCCTGGGTGGGATTGTGATCGGTGCAGACTCGATGGGCCGAATGGCCTCCTTGTGCATTGTAGGGATTGGGTGGTGCAGAGGGTTAGCACTGCTGCCTCACAACGCCAGGGACCCGGGTTCCATTCCCGGCCTTGGGTCACTGTCTGTGTGGAGTCTGCACGTTCTCCCCGTGTCTGCGTGGGTTTCCTCCGGGTGCTCTGGTTTCCTCCCACAGTCTGAAAGACGTGCTGGTTAGGGTGCATTGACCCGAACAGGTGCCGGAGTGTGGCGACGAGGGGAATTTCACAGTAACTTCATTGCAGTGTTTATATAAGCCTACTTGTGACTAATAAATAAACTTCAACTATAATTGTATTAGCCCATTGGTGTAAATGTGGTTTCAGTGCTGGGCTGGTCGGGGAGGGGAGACCCCTACAGGATTGATATTCCAGCTCTTTCCTTCGTGAAATGCGAGTGTTGGCGAGCATGGCTCAGGCTATTCAGCCCATCAAGCCTGCACCAGGCCTGTCCCTCAAGCTCGTTCCCTCTGCCTCAGTTATTTAACGTTTTAAGGCTTGTTTATTAGTGTCACAATTCGGCCCATCGAGTCTGCTCCGCCATTCAACCATGGCTGATATTTTTCTCATCCCCCATTCTCCTGCCTTTTCCCCATAACCCCTGATCCCCTTATTAATCAAGAACCTATATATCTCTGTCTTAAAGACACTCAATGACCCGGCCTCCACAGCCTTCTGCGGCAAAGAGTTCCACAGATTCGCCACTCCCTGGCTGAAGAAATTCCTCCTCATCTCTGTTTTAAAGGATCGTCCCTTTAGCCTGAGGTTGTGCCCTCTGATTCTATTTTTTCCGACTAGTGGAAACATCCTCTCCATGTCCACTCTATCCAGGCCTCGCAGTGTCCTGTAAGTTTCAATAAGATCCCCCCTCATCCTTCTAAACTCCATCTAGTACAGACACAGAGTCCTCAATCGTTCGTCATCCGACAAGCTCTTCATTCCAGGGATCATTCTTGTGAAGCTCCTCTGGACCCTTTCCAAGGCCCTTTCAGAATCCTGATCAAATCTTGATGTGCGTGTATGTAGTCTATCGGAGAATTACTGTTTAATCCCCAAGACACTGCATAATCCCTGGAGAAAACATATAGCAGCATTAGAGATCATTGCAGCTTTTTTATGAATACTTTTGTCTTATTAATTATAGAAGTATTCGAGATTGAGTGTGTGTGCGTGTCTGTGTGAGAGAAAGTGTGTGTGTGTGAGAGAGAGAGAGAGTGTATGTGTCTGTGTGAGAGTGTGTGTGTGTGAGAGTGTGTGTGTGTGTGAGTGTGTGTGTGTGAGAGTGTGTGTGTGTGTGAGAGAGAGAGTGTGTGTGTGTGAGAGAGAGTGTGTGGGTGTGTGAGAGAGAGAGAGTGCGTGTGTCTGTGTGAGAGAGTGTG
>NW_027590373.1:104839-179839 GCF_964213995.1 Mustelus asterias | reverse complement strand
TGCTTTGAGTTATAAGCAGAGGCTGGATAGACTGGGAATTTTTTTCTCTGGAGCGTAGGAGGCTGAGGGGTGACCTTATAGAGGTTTATAAAATAATGAGGGGCACAGATCAGCTAGATAGTCAACATCTTTTCCCAAAGGTAGGGGAGTCGAAAACTAGACGGCATAGGTTTAAGGTGAGAGGGGAGAGAGACAAAAGGGTCCAGAGGGGCAATTTTTTCACACAGAGGGTGGTGAGTGTCTGGAACAAGCTGCCAGAGGTAGTAGTAGAGGCGGGTACAATTTTGTCTTTTGAAAAGCGTTTAGACAGTTACATGGGTACGATGGGTACAGAGAGATATGGGCCAAAGGCGGGCAATTGGGACTAGCTTAGTGGTTTAAAAAAAAGGGCCAGCATGGACAGGTTGGGCCGAAGGGCCTGTTTCCATGCTGTAAACCTCTATGACTCTAAAGTGAGTGTCAGGTATTTATATTATTGAACCTCTGAACGTTGATGTAGAACAGTTAACAGATCCCCAAACACTTTTACCAAATTACGAAGCGAGGTAACAGGGATTAACCTCTGTGCAATAACATGGGGCGACAGAGCAAGAGCAGGGCGTTCATTGGCGAGCTCTTACAAAGAGCCAGGCCGGGCGCGATGGGCTGACTGTACTTCGTGGTCCGTCTGATTCTAACGTCCCGTTGTATTCCGTGATGTACGTTTCTCACGTCTCATTTCTCCGTTCAATATTGGGATCCTCTTGTGCGTTTGGAATGTGAAATCCCCCCCCCCCCCCCCCCCCTCTCCCGCAACACCCATCCCTGAGGTAACCTTCAGCAACTTAGAGGACCAGAATAAAACTGGGTCAAGACCCTTTCCACAAACCGCCCCTGACGTTATCCGGAAGAGCAACTAGTCAAGGACTTTCCCATCTGCCAGTTGGGGCCCACGGCGGGAACTTTCCGACCCTCCCCACTGGTGGGGTCTTGTGAACCCTCCAATGTCAACATCCCCACCTGCCCTAAAATGGAGCCCCCCCCCCCCCCCCCCCCCATGGATTGGCCATGCTAAATTGCCCCTTAGTGTCCACAGATGTGCAGGTTAGGTGGATTGGCCATGATAAATTGTCCCTTAGTGTCCACAGATGTGCAGGTTAGGTGGATTGGCTATGCTAAATTGTCCCTTAGTGCCCAAAGATGTGCAGATTAGGGGGATTGGCCATGCTCAATTGACCCTTAGTGTCAGAGGGACTAGCTCGGGTAAACGCATGGGGTTACGGGGATGGGGCCTGGGTGGGATTGTGGTCGGTGCAGACTCGATGGGCCGAATGGCCTCTTTCTGCACTGTGGGGATTCTATGATTCTAGAAGTCTGACAGCAGCAGGGAAGCAGCTGTTCTTGAGTCGGTCGGCACGTGACCCGAGAGTTTTGTATCCTTTTCCCGATGGAAGAAGGTGGAAGAGAGAATGTACGGGGTGCGTGGGGGCCTTTAATTATGCTGGCTGCTTTGCCGAGGCAGCGGGAAGTGTAGACGGAGCCAATGGTTAGGAGGCTGGTTAGCGTGATGGATTGGGCTACATTCACGACCTTTTGTAGTTTCTTGCGGTCTTGGACAGAGCAGGAGCCATACCAAGCTGTGATACAACCAGAAAGAATGCTTTCTATGGTGCATCTGTAAAAATTGGTGAGAGTCGTAGCGGACGTGCCAAATTTCCTTAGCCTCCTGAGAAAGTAGAGGCGTTGGTGAGCTTTCTTAATTATAACGCAGCGTGGGGTGACCAGGACAGGTTGTTGGTGATCCGGACACCTCGAAACATGAAGCTCTCGACCATTTGCACGTTGTCACCGTTGATGTAGACAGGGGCATGTCCTCCACGACACTTCCTTAACTTGATGACAATCTCCTTCGTTCTATTGACATTGAGGGAGAGATTATTGTCGTAGCACCAGTCCAGCAAATTTGTTTTGTTTTAGTCATTCGTGGGACATGGGCGTCGCTGGCTGGGCCAGCATTTATTGCCCATCCCTAGTCGCCCTTGAAACTGAGTTTCAATGGGCAGTTGAGAGTCAACCACATTGGCTGTGGCTCTGGAGTCACATGTAGGCCAGACCGGGGTAAGGACGGCAGATTTCCTTCCCTGAAGGGAACCAGATGGGTTTTTCCCACAATGGGTCATCAGTAGATTCTTAATTCCAGATTTTTAAAAAATATTGAATTCAAATTCCACCATCTGCCGTGGCGGGATTCGAACCCGGGTCCCCCCAGAACATTAGCTGAGTTTCTGGATTAATAGTCTGGCGATAACACCACTAGGCCACGGCCTCCCCCTATCTCCTTCTGTCTGCTTGACATCCGACCCACTACGCTGGTATCATCCGGCTGTCCTGACCTTGCCGGAGAACCGGACAAGTTTGAAACAGGGAGTATTTGCTTCTTCTCTCCTGGTCCAAGTAGATCCCGGGGCGTGGACCGGAGAGGAACCAGTCACCTTGCCGGCTGCTCTTGCAGAGTTGAGAAACAGTACGTCGGTCGGAGCTAAAAATATCTCTTAATTATTAAGTGCTGAGGGAAGCATGCTGCCTGACTGCTTGGACAGTACAATACATTAACTAAACTAATTGGCCCCAGTAGGTCACTCGTCACGGAAGAGAAAAGATACAGAGAGCAGTTCGCCAGAACCTGCCACTTTGGCAGTACAAAGTCTACGCTTGCTATTAAACATGCCTTTTGTTGGTCTGGGAAAAGCAGTCAGCACCTCTCGCTACCTGTGCAGCTCACAGCAACGTTTGAGGCAGTTTCATTGTCCCCCCCTCCTCTTGGCCGAAACGTCTACCGAATAAGATGTCACTCTGCGGGGCCGAAAGCTACTTGAATAACAGTCGGACCGCCTGGCGGTTGGCGCTGCGGCCTCACGGCGCCAGGGACCCGGGCTCGCCCTGCTCCCCTGGCCGAGCGGTAACGTGACAGGTTTAGGGAACTGCTCGGGGACTTGGGTTCGAATCCCGGCCCCGGCTGTGGAATTTATTAATTTAATACCAGTGGATTGCTGTGAAAACCCATCTGATTCGGTGATGTCCTTTTCTTTTCCCCGGAAGGGTGGGACGTTCCAGTTCAGTCAGGGCAGCATGGTCGGTGCAGGCTTGGAGGGCCGAAGGGCCTGTTCCTGTGCTGTCACTTTCTTTGTTCTTTGTTCTTTGACTCCGACCTTGGGTGTCTGTGTGTCGGTGTGGACTTTGCACCTTCTCTCCTGTGTCTGTGTGGGTTTCCGCCGGGTGCTCTGGTTTCCTCCTGCGGTCCAAAGATGTGCAGGTTAGGTGGATTAGCCATGCTAAATTGCCCCTTCGTGTCCAAAGGTGTGTAGGTTAGGTGGATTGTCCAAGCTAAATTGCCCCTTAGAACAAAGAACAATACAGCACAGGAACAGGCCCTTCGGCCCTCCAAGCCTGCGCCGTTCATGTGCCCAACTAGACCATTCATTTGTATCCCTCTATTCCCAGTCTGTTCATGTGGCTATCTAGATAAGTCTTAAACAATCCCAGCATGTCCGCCTCAATCACCTTGCTTGGGAGTGCATTCCAGGCCCCCACCACCCTCTGTGTGAAATACGTCCCCCTGACATCTGTGTTGAACCTTGCCCCCCTTGTTGAAAGATGTGTCAGGTTAGGTGGATTGGCCGTGCTAAATTGCCCCTTGGTGTCCAAAGATGTGTAGGTTAGGTGGATTGGCCATTGCTAAATTGCCCCTTAGTGTCCAAAGATGTGCAGGTTAGCTGGATTGGCCATGCTAAATTGTCCCTTAGTGTCCAAAGATGTGCAGGTTAGGTGGATTGGCCATGCTAAATTGCCCCTTAGTGTCCAAAGATGTGCAGGTTAGCTGGATTGGCCATGCTAAATTGTCCCTTAGTGTCCAAAGATGTGCAGGTTAGGTGGATTGGCCATGCTAAATTGCCCCTTAGTGTCCAAAGATGTGCAGGTTAGGTGGATTGGCCGTGCTAAATTGCCCCTTGGTGTCCAAAGATGTGTAGGTTAGGTGGATTGGCCATTGCTAAATTGCCCCTTAGTGTCCAAAGATGTGCAGGTTAGCTGGATTGGCCATGCTAAATTGTCCCTTAGTGTCCAAAGATGTGCAGATTAGGTGGATTGGCCGTGCTAAATTGCCCCTTGGTGTCCAAAGATGTGTAGGTTAGGTGGATTGGCCATTGCTAAATTGCCCCTTAGTGTCCAAAGATGTGCAGGTTAGCTGGATTGGCCATGCTAAATTGTCCCTTAGTGTCCAAAGATGTGCAGGTTAGGTGGATTGGCCATGCTAAATTGCCCCTTAGTGTCCAAAGATGCACAGGTTAGGTGGATTGGCCATGCTAAATTGCCCCTTAGTGTCCAAAGATGCACAGGTTAGGTGGATTGGCCGTGCTAAATTGTCCCATAGTGTCAAAGAAATTAGCAGGGTAAATATGTGAGGTGACGGGGATAGGGCCTGGGTGGGATTGTTGTCGGTGAAGGCTCGAGGGGCCGAATGGCCTCTTTTTGCACTGTAGTTATCCTGTGATTAATCTGGAAAAGCAAATTGCAGATACTCGAGCAATGATAGATGTGAGATGCAGTTTGTCAATGGCTGAATGATGAGATGGTTTGCCGGGAGATGGCTATTTTGTCACCCAGTTTGGTCAGGAGGGATGGGGCGGGCGGGGGGGGGGAGGGATACTTTGGATGAATAAAAATCGTCTTCGTCTCTCGCCTTTCGGAGGTGCTTCACATGAAAGAGGCCTCTTGATACTCAGCAAAGGCTCTCGATTATACAAAGAACAGCACAGGAACAGGCCCTTCGGCCCTCCAAGCCTGCCCCAACCACGTTGTCCTATCCAGACCAACCGCCTGTATCCCCCTATTCCCCGTTTGTTCATGTGCCCATCCAGATAAGCCTTAAATGTCACTAATGTATCTGCCTCAACCACCTCACTTGGCAGCGCATTCCAGGCCCCCACCACCCTCTGTGTAAAAGATTTCCCCTGCACATCTCCACTGAAACTTTCCCCCCTCACCTTGAACCTGTGCCCCCTTGTATTTATCATTTCTGTCCTGGGAAAAAGCTTCCAACTGTTCACCTTATCCACACCCCTCATAATTTTATAAACTTCTATCAGGTCGCCCCCTCAGCCTCCGTCTTTCCAGGGAGAACAATCCCAGTTTCATAGAATCATAGAAATCCTACAGTGCAGGAAGAGGCCATTTGGCCCATCGAGTCTGCACCGACCACAATCCCACCCAGGCCCTACCCCCATATCCCTACATATTTACCCACTAATCCCTCTAACCTACACATCTCAGGACACTAAGGGGCAATTTTAGCACGGCCAATCCACCTAAACCGCACATCTTTGGACTGTGGGAGGAACCGGAGCACCCGGAGGAAACCCACGCAGACACAGGGAGAATGTGCAAACTCCACACAGACAGTGACCCAAGCCGGGAATCGAACCTGGGTCCCTGGAGCTGTGAAGCAGCAGTGCTAACCACTGTGCTACCGTGCCGCCCGTTTATTCAATCTGTCCTCATAGCTAATACTTTTCTGTGCTCCCTCCAAAGCCTCCACGTCCTTCTGGTCGTGTGGTGACCAGAATTGGACACAGTATTCCAAATGTGGCCTAACCAACGTTTTATCCAAGTGTAACATACTCGATGCCCCGTCCAATGAAGACAAGCATTCCATATGCTTTCGTCACCACCTTTTCCACCTGTGCTGCCACTTTTAAGGATCGATAGACCTGCACTCCCAGATCTCTCTGTGTTTCTGTGCTCCTTCAATTTTGATTTGATATATTATTGTCACATGTATTAGTATACAGTGAAAAGTATTGTTTTTTGCGCGCTATACAAAGCATACCGTTCATAGTGAAGGAAACGAGAGAGTGCAGAATGTAGTGTTACAGTCACAGCTAGGGGTGTAGAGAAAGATCAACTTAATGCGAGGTCGGTCCATTCAAAAGTCTGATGGCAGCAGGGAAGAAGCTGTTCTTGAGTCGGTTGGTACGCGACCTCAGACTTTTGTATCTTTTTCCCGACGGAAGAAGGTGGAAGAGAGAATGTTCGGGGTGCGTGGGGTCCTTGATGATGCTGGCTGCTTTTCCCCGAGGCAGCGGGAAGTGTAGACGGAGTCAATGGATGGGAGGCTGATTTGCGTGATGGATTGGGCTACATTCATGACCTTTTGCAGTTTCTTGCGGTCTTAGGCAGAGCAGGAGCCAGACCAAGCTGTGATACAACCAGAAAGAATGCTTTCTATGGTGCATCTGTAAAAGTTGGTGAGAGTCGTAGCGGACATGCCGCATTTCCTTAGTCTTCTGAGAAAGTAGTCGTTGGTGGGGCTTTCTTAACTATAGTGACGGAGTGTGGGGACCAGGATAGGTTGTTGGTGATCTGGACACCTAGAAACTTGAAGCTTTCGACCCTTGTAGCTCTCAAAGGTCCTGATTGTTCTGCCATTTATGTTATGTAACACCTCATCACGAGAACATCAAATAAAAAAGGAATACTTCACGCCATTAGCGACTCTGAGAGTCAAGGGATCTATGGTAAAGCAGGGCTGTGAGACTGGAGTGGTACTGGAGGGACTTTGTCAGAGAGGGAGTCGCGGAGAATTGAGACGACGCTCTCTCCCGCTCCGAGGCCGACACTGCCGCTGTCCTCCTCGGAGAAGGGCAAGTCGCAAGGCAAGCCAACCGAACTGCTCAGTATCATGAGGGGGCCACCAAGGCAGAGTCAATCAACAGAGGTTGATCGTGTTAGTGGAGGACACAGATTTTTAGGTGACTGGTGAATGAATCGAAGGTTACGTGAGAATTTGGGTTCATGTTTTGCACAGTGGGTGGTTAGGAATGGCGGAACAGGTTCAATGGGCTGAATGGCCTAATTCATAGAATCATAGAAACCCTACAGTGCAGAAAGAGGCCATTAGGCCCAATGAATCTGCACCGACCACAATCCCACCCAGTCCCTACCCCCACATATTTACCTGCTAATCCCTCTAACCAATGCATCTCATGACACTAAGGGGCAATTTACCATGGCCAATCAACCTAACCCGCACATCGTTGGACTGTGGGAGGAAACCGGGGCACCCGGAGGAAACCCACGCAGACACGGGGAGAATGTGCAAACTCCACACAGACAGTGACCCGAGGCCGGGAATCGAACCCAGGTCCCTGGAGCTGTGAAGCAGCAGCGCTAACCCACTGTGCCACCGTGCCTCTGCTCCTTTATGTTATGATTATATCACAGGATCCCTACAGTGCAGAAGGAGGCCATTCAGCCCATCGAGCCTGCACTGCCAACAATTCCACCCAGGCCCCTGGGTGAAGAATATTTTTATGAAAGTTTTTTTTGATGTTTATTAGTGTCACAAGTAGGTTTACATTAACACTGCAATGAAGTTACTGTGAAAGTCCCCTAGTCGCCACACTCCGGCGCCTGTTCGGGTTACACTGAGGGAGAGTTTAGCACCTAACCAGCACGTCTTTTGGACTGTGGGAGGAAACCGGAGCACCCGGAGGAAACCCACGCAGACACGGGGAGAACGTGCAGACTCCGCACACACAGTAACCCGAGGCCGGGAATCGAACCCAGGTCCCTGGCGCTGTGAGGCAGCAGCGCTAACCACTGTGCCACCGTGCAATTAAGTTACTGTGAAAATCTCCCAGTCGCCACACTCCCATGCCTGTTCGGGTAACACTGAGGGAGAATTTAGCACCAAACCAACATGTCTTACATTAACACTGCAATGAAGTTACCGTGAAAATCCCCTAGTCGCCACACTCTGGCGCATGTTCGGGGACACGGAGGGAGAATTTAGCACCTAACCAGCTCGTCTTTCAGACTGTGGGAGGAAACCGGAGCACCCGGAATGATGACTCTCCTGCAGTTAAACGCGGCTGAGCCTTGTTTAATTTCAGTGGGAGAGGTGCAGTGATTTCACATGTCAGAAACCTGACATTACTGTACTGGATTACTCATTCGATCTGTCATTCCAACGCGGGCCAAAGGCATTATACCACCTTTAACAAATTCCTTCTCTCCCTCCTCGCTGTAATGAACACTGCACATCCAAATCCCAAGTTGCACTCATCCATCAGATAGAAGACACAAAGATACCAGCCACCTCAGCAGCTCAAAGTCAGAAGCAGCCTCTCAGATCTGTATCAATCCCAGACAGATATCAGAAACTCAGTCCTCTCCTCAAGGTTGTCTTTGACACTACAGAGTCAGACAGGAACTTCAAACAAACTGCTGCTCGGAGATGTGGGTCGGGCAGAGGCGGCACGGTGGCACAGTGGGTTAGCACCGCTGCTGCTTCTCAGCGCCAGGGACCTGAGTTCGATTCCGGCCTCGGGTCACTGTCTGTGCGGAGTCTGCACGTTCTCCCCCTGTGTCTGCGTGGGTTTCCTCCGGGTGCTCCGGTTTCCTCCCACAGTCCAAAGATGTGTAGGTTAGGTGGATTGGCCATGCTAAACTGCCCCTTTAGTGCCCAAACATGTGGATGTTAGGTGGATTGGCCATGTTAAATTGTCCCTTAGTGTCCAAAGATGTGTAGGCGGTGGTCTAATGGTATTATCGCGAGACGAGTAATCCAGAAACTCAGCTAATGTTCTGGGGGACCCGGGTTCGAATCCCGCCACGGCAGATGGTGGAATTTGAATTCAATAAAAAATATCTGGAATTAAGAATCGACTGATGACCGTGAAACCATTGTCAGAAAAACCCATCTGGTTCACTAATATCCTTTAGGGAAGGAAATCTGTCGTCCTTACCCGGTCTGGCCTACATGTGACTCCAGAGCCACAGCAATGTGGTTGTCTCTCAACTGCCCTTTGAACAAGGACAACTAGGGATGGGCAATAAATGCTGGACCCAGCCAACGACGCCCATGTCCCATGAGTGAATAATGTTAAATTGCCCCAAAGTGACCAAAGATACGCAGGTTAGTGGATTGGCCATGCTAAATTGTCCCTTAGTGTCCAGAGATGTGTAGGTTAGGTGGATTGGACAGACCAGGCCTTCTGGCCTGCCCATGTATATCAGGGATTGCTGTTTGTTGTGTGTTGCGGGTTGGATGGAGCTCCTGATTTATTGAGACTCATTACGCCGCCACACAAGCTGTGACTCCCAGCGTTGGGATTATAGTCTCCCCCGTTGCGGGCTGTCAGATGGAATGATCACACCAGGGAGCGCCATGAGGGACTGAGGGTAGTCGATGTGATGGATGGGATTCCTTTTCCTCGTGTCTGCTCCTGTTGTTGTCAGTGTAAGTTTTAAGAGAATTCCAGGCACCATATTCAGTGGCTGAATGAATAGCATCATCGCAGTATTAACCCACAGTGATGTTTCGTCACGAGACTCCAAATCTTTGTTTATACAATCATCATAGAATCCCTACAGTGCTGAAGGAGGCCATTCGGCCCATCGAAGCTGCGCTGACAAGAGTTCCACCCAGGCCCAATCCCCCGTAACCCCACATTTTACCCTGCCAATGCCCCGACACTAAGTGGCAATCCAGCATGGCCAATCCACCGAACCTGCACATCTTTGGACACTAAGGGGCAATTTAGCATGGCCAACCCACCTAACCTGCACATCTTTGGACACTAAGGGGCAATTTAGCATGGCCAATCCACCTAACCTGCACATCTTTGGACACTAAGGGGCAATTTAGCATGGCCAATCCACCTAACCTGCACATCTTTGGACACTAAGGGGCAATTTAGCATGGCCAATCCACCTAACCTGCACATCTTTAGACACTAAGGGGCAATTTAGCATGGCCAATCCACCTAACCTGCACATCTTTAGACACTAAGGGGCAATTTAGCATGGCCAATCCACCTAACCTGCACATCTTTAGACACTAAGGGGCAATTTAGCATGGCCAATCCACCTAACCAGCTCATCTTTGGAGCATGGGAGGAAACCAGAGCACCCGGAGGGAACCCATGCAGACGCGGGGAGAACGTGCAGACTCCACACAGACAGTGACCTGAGGCCGGAGTTGAACCCAGGTCCATGACGCTGTGAGGCAGGAGTGCGAACCACGACTCCATCACGCCACCCGTAAGATTCAAGATTCCTCCCTCCCACATCCATTACGCACTTAGGGTGGCACGGTGGTTAGCACTGCCTCACATCACCAGGGACCCAGGTTCGATTCCTGGCTTGGGTCACTGTGCGGAGTCTGTACTTTGTCTCCGTGTCTGCGTGGGTTTCCTCCGATTGTTCCTGTTTCCTCCCACAGTCCAAAGATGTGCAAGTTAGGTGGATTGGCCATGTTAAATTACCCCTTATATCCAAAGATGTGTAGGTTAGGTGGATTGGCCATGCTAAATTGCCCCTTTGTGTTCAAAGATGTGCGGGTTAGGTGGATTGGCCATGCTAAATTGCCCTTAGTGTCCAAAGATGTGCAGGTTAGGTGGATTGGCCTTGCTAAATTGCCCCTTACTGTGCAAAGATGTGCAGGTTAGGTGGATTGGCCATGCTAAATTGCCCCTTAGTGTCCAAACATGTACGGGTTAGGTGGATTGGCCATGCTAAATTGTCCCTTAGTGTCCAAAGATGTGCGGGTTGGGTGGATTGGCCATATTAAATTGCCCCTTAGTGTCCAAAGATGTGCTGGTTAGGTGGATTGGCCATGCTAAATTGTCCCTTAGTGTCCAAAGATGTGCAGGTTGGGTGGATTGGCCATGCTAAATTGCCCCTTAGTGTCCAAAGATGTGTTGGTCAGGTGGATTGGCCATGCTAAATTGTCCCTTAGTGTCCAAAGATGTGCGGGTTGGGTGGATTGGCCATGCTAAATTGCTCCGGAGTGTTCAAAGATGTGTTGGTTAGGTAGATTGGCCATGCTAAATTGCCCCTTAGTGTCCAAAGATGTGCAGGTTAGGTGGATTGGCCATGCTAAATTGCCCCTTAGTGTACAAAGAGGTGTCCGTTGTTACATTAATGTTGCTTTTGGTCCATGAACAATTCCTGTTGTAACTGATTCATGAGTGAAATATTTTTCCGGCCCTCGTACCTTTGAGATCGTCTGCTCACCTGGTTTCTTGTTTACCCAGTTGCTGTCGTCACGTTCTTTTTAGTCATCGTTTTATTTTAGCCGCCATGTTTTCTATTCTGTTCCACTGCTCAATCCTGTTAAAAAACAATCCCACCATTTAAACGGTGAATATCCGAGTTGGCAGCTTCCCACCCACTGGCTTACCTCATCATCCTGCTGAAATCTGCTCCATTCCCAGGTGACTGTCTCGCTCCGAAACATTTGCCACTTCCAAATTGCATCTTGAACCTTTCGGATTTATATATTTTCTCTCACAACTAAAGTGGGGAAACTGTGAATGCAAAGATACGATTCAGGAGCTTGAGTAAGGCCACTCAGCCCCCCGAATCTGTTCCACCATTCAATAAGATCATTTCTGATCTGATTGTAACCTCAACCCCACATTTCTGGCCTGACCCCCGATGACCTTTCACCCCCGATGACCTTTCACCCCTCCCTCAATAATCAAGAATCTATCCACCTCCGCCCAAAAAATATTCCCAGACTCTGCTCCCGCCACCTTTTGAGGAAGAAAGTTCCAGAGACTTAATACCCTCTGAGAGAAAACATTTCTTACCATCTCCGTCTTATCCCTTATTTTAAAACAGTGGCGCCCCCGCCCTCACTCGTCCTAGATTCTCCCACAAGAGGAACCAGCCTCTCCACATCCACCCTCATAGAATCCCTACAGTGCAGAAGGAGGCCATTCGGCCCCCATCAAGTCTGCACCGACCACAATCCCACCCAAGTCCTATCCTCATCACCCATTAAGCATGGCCAATCCACCTAACCTGCACATCTTTGGACACTAAGGGGCAATTTAGCATGGCCAATCCACCTAACCTGCACATCTTTGGACACTAAGGGGCAACTTAGCATGGCCAATCCACCTAACCTGCACATCTTTGGACACTAAGGGGCAATTTAGCATGGCCAATCCACCTAACCTGCACATCTTTGGACACTAAGGAGCAATTTAGCATGGCCAATCCACCTAACCTGCACATGTTTGGACACTAAGGGTCAATTTAGCATGGCCAATCCACCGAACCTGCAAATCTTTGGACACTAAGGGGCAATTTAGCATGGCCAATCTACCTAACCTGCACATCTTTGGACACTAAGGGGCAATTTAGCATGGCCAATCAACCTAACCCGCACATCTTTGGACTGTGGGAGGAAACCGGAGCACATAGAACATAGAACAGTACAGCACAGAACAGGCCCTTCGGCCCACGATGTTGTGCCGAGCTTTATCTGAAACCAAGATCAAGCTATCCCACTCCCTATCATCCTGGTGTGCTCCATGTGCCTATCCAATAACCGCTTAAATGTTCCTAAAGTGCCTGACTCCACTATCACTGCAGGCAGTCCATTCCACACCCCAACCACTCTCTGCGTAAAGAACCTACCTCTGATATTCTTCCTATATCTCCCACCATGAACCCTATAGTTATGCCCCCTTGTAATAGCTCCATCCAGCCGAGGAAATAGTCTTTGAACGTTCACTCTATCTATCCCCTTCATCATTTTATAAACCTCTATTAAGTCTCCCCTCAGCCTCCTCCGCTCCAGAGAGAACAGCCCTAGCTCCCTCAACCTTTCCTCATAAGACATACCCTCCAAACCAGGCAGCATCCTGGTAAATCTCCTCTGCACTCTTTCCAGCGCTTCCACATCCTTCTTATAGTGAGGTGACCAGAAATGCACACAATATTCCAAATGTGGTCTCACCAAGGTCCTGTACAGTTGCAGCATTACCCCACGGCTCTTAAACTCCAACCCCCTGTTAATAAAAGCTAACACACTATAGGCCTTCTTCACAGCTCTATCCACTTGAGTGGCAACCTTTAGAGATCTGTGGATATGGACCCCAAGATATTTCTGTTCCTCCACAGTCTTCAGAACCCTAGCTTTGACACTGTAATCCAAATTTAAATTAGTCCTACCAAAATGAATCACCTCACATTTATCAGGGTTAAACTCCATTTGCCATTTTTCAGCCCAGCTTTGCATCCTATCTATGTCTCTTTGCAGCCTAAAACAGCCCTCCACCTCATCCACTACTCCACCAATCTTGGTGTCATTAGCAAATTTACTGATCCACCCTTCAGCCCCCTGCTCTTAGTCATTAATAAAAATCATAAAGAGCAGAGGACCAAGCACTGATCCCTGTGGCACTCCGCTAGCAACCTGCCTCCAGTCCGAAAATTTTCCATCCACCACCACCCTCTGTCTTCGATCAGAAAGCCAGTTACCTATCCAATTGGCCAACTTTCCCTCTATCCCACACCTCCTCACTTTCATCATAAGCCGACCTCCATGGGGGACCTTATCAAACGCCTTACTAAAATCCATGTAAATGACATCAACTGCCCTACCTTCATCAACACACTTAGTTACCTCCTCAAAAAATTCAATCAAATTTGTGAGGCACGACTTGCCCTTCACGAATCCGTGCTGACTATCCCAGATTAATCCGCATCTTTCTCAATGGTCGTAAATCCCATCCCTAAGGACCTTTTCCATCAATTTACCAACCACCGAAGTAAGACTAACCGGTCTATAATTACCAGAGTCATTTCTATTCCCTTTCTTAAACAGAGGAACAACATTCGCCACTCTCCAGTCCTCTGGCACCATCCCCGTGGACAGTGAGGACCCAAAGATCAAAGCCAAAGGCTCTGCAATCTCATCCCTTGCCTCCCAAAGAATCCTAGGATATATTTCATCAGGCCCAGGGGACTTATCGACCTTCAGCTTATTCAACACCTGGAGGAAACCCATGCAGACACGGGGAGAACGTGCAGACCCCACACAGACAGTGACCCAAGCCGGGAATAATGTGCGGGTTAGGTGGATTGGCCATGCTAAATTGCCCCTTAGTGTCCAAAGATGTGCAGGTTAGGTGGATTGGCCATGCTAAATTGCCCCTTAGTGTCCAAAGATGTGCAGGTTAGGTGGATTGGCCATGCTAAATTGCCCCTTAGTGTCCAAAGATGTGCGGGTTAGGTGGATTGGCCATGCTAAATTGCCCCTTAGTGTCCAAAGATGTGCAGGTTAGGTGGATTGGCCGTGCTAAATTGCCCCTTAGTGTCCAAAGATGTGCAGGTTAGGTGGATTGGCCGTGCTAAATTGCCCCTTAGTGTCCAAAGATGTGCAGGTTAGGTGGATTGGCCATGCTAAATTGCCCCTTAGTGTCCAAAGATGTGCGGGTTAGGTGGATTGGCCATGCTAAATTGCCCCTTAGTGTCCAAAGATGTGCTGGTTAGATGGATTGGCCATGCTAAATTGTCCCTTAGTGTCCAAAGATGTGCGGGTTAGGTGGATTGGCCATGCTAAATTGTCCCTTAGTGTCCAAAGATGTGCGGGTTAGGTGGATTGGCCATGCTAAATTGTCCCTTAGTGTCCAAAGATGTGCAGGTTAGGTGGATTGGCCATGCTAAATTGCCCCTTAGTGTCCAAAGATGTGCAGGTTAGGTGGATTGGCCATGCTAAATTGCCTCTTAGTGTCCGGAGAACAAGTGAGATAAATACGGGAGTGACAGGGATAGGGCCTTTGTGGGATTGTTGCCGGCGCAGACTCGATGGGCTGAATGGCCCCCTTCTGCCCTGTAGGGATTCTATAATAGAGCGATACGGTGAGAGGGAGCAGTATGGAGGAAAGTGGGACAGGTTTAATCAGCCCACTGACCCACCCCTCTCTACCGGCATAGATCAGCGAGATAGTCAACATCTTCTCCCAAAGGTAGGGGAGTCTAAAACTAGAGGGCAAAGGTTTAAGGTGAGAGGGGAGAGATACAAAAGAGTCCGGTGGGCAATTTTTTCACACAAAGGGTGGTGAGTGTCTGGAACAAGCTGCCAGAGGTAGTAGTAGAGGTGGGTACAATTTTGTCTTTTAAAAAGCATTTAGACAGTTACATGGGTATGATGGGTAGAGAGGGATATGGGCCAAACGTGGGCAGTTGGGACTAGCTTCGTGGTTAAAAAAAAAGGAGCCGGCATGGACAAGTTGGGCCGAATGGCTTGTTTCCACGCTGGAAGCCTCTGTGATTCTCTGACCTTGCCCTCTGCTCTTGACGCTCAACATTGATCAGTCTTGTCCTATCTTGCTGAAGGCCATTCACGTTGCCCAGCGTCAACAGCATTTGCACACTGTTGTCCGTACTGATGTTCTGTGCAAGGTCACCTCATATTCTCCATTCCTCTTCATTGGGTACGCTTGGAATCCTGATCCCTCTTCCTTTTGCGTCATTCCGACACTCGGGATGTCCTTCATGAAGACCAGTGGCAAGACAGAGCCAAGGATGCCATCTCTGAGCAGAGAGCCCGGGCACCTTTTACCGAACTGGATTGCTGGCAACACCACTGCTGTCCCTTTGCACCCCTGTGAATGCCGGAGAACCGTGGCACACATCAACCACAGGTAGAAAGCTGGTTAGCAGATAGGAAGTAAAGAGTTGGTATAAATGGGTCTTTTTCTGATTGGCAGTCAGTGGCGAGTGCGGTTCCGCAGGGATCTGTGCTGGGATCCCAACTGTTCATGTTATATACTAATGATTTGGAAGAGGGAACTGAATGTATTATCTCCAAATTTGCAGATGGCACAAAGTTGGGTGGGAGGGTGAGCTATGAGGAGGATGCAGAGATGCTTCAGCGTGGTTTGGACAGGCTGAGTGTGTGGGCAGCTGCATGGCAGACGCAGTATAATGTGGATAAATGTGAGATTATCCACTCCAGTAGCAATAATAGGAAGACAGATTATTACTTGAATGGGTGTAAATTGAGAGAGGCGGATACTCAGTGAGACCTTGATGTCCTGTGCAACAGTCGCTGAAAGTAAGCGTGCAGGTACAGCAGGCAGTAAAGAAGGCAAACGGTATGTTGGCCTTCATAGCGAGAGGGTTTGAGTATAGGAATAGGGATGTTTTGCTGCAATTGTACAGGGCATTGGTGAGGCCCCACCTGGAGTATTGTGTGCAGTTTTGGTCTCCTTATCTGAGGAAGGATGTCCTTGCGTTAGAGGGAGCGCAGCGAAGGTTTACCAGGCTGATTCCTGGGATGGCAGGTCTGTTATATGAGGAGAGACTAAGTCAGTTAGGATTATATTCACTGGAGTTTGGAAGAGTGAGAGGGGATCTCATAGAAATTTATAAAATTCTAACGGGGTTAGACATGGTAGGTTCAGAAAGAATGTTCCCGATGTCTAAAGATGCGCGGGATCGGTGGATTGGCCATGCTAAATTGCCCCACAGTGTCAGGGGGACAAGCTAGTGTAAATGCATGTGGTTATGGGGATAGGGCGTGGGTGGGTTTGTAGTCGGTGGAGACTCGATGGGCTGAATGGTCTCCTTCTGCACCAAAAGGATTCTATGGTGAGGGGGGGCGTCCAGAACCAGGGGGTCATAGTTTGAGGATAAGGGGTAAACCTTTTAGGACTGAGGTGAGGAGAAATTTCTCCACCCAGAGAGCGGTGGAATTCACTCCCACAGAAAGTAGTTGAGGCCAAAACATTGTGTGATTTCGAGAAGAAATTAGATATCGCTCTTGGGGCTAAAGGGATCGAGGGATATGGGGGGGGAAGGGGGGGGCGGGCGAAGGGGGGTCAGGATGTTGAATTTGATGATCAGCTATGATCAAAATGAATGGTGAAGCAGGCTAGAAGGGCCGAATGGCCTCCTCTTGCTTCTAGTTTCTATGTTTCTAACCTGGTTAATAGGGCAAAGCAGCTTTGAAATAGACTGTCACTGGGATGGTGTGTGTGTTGTGTGTGACAGCTTGTCACACTGATGGTGTGGCGTTCGGAGATAGCTGAACACTTGGCAGGACAGGTTGGAGACAAGCAAACATCAGACATTATTGAACGCGCGCAGCGAGTGATCTGTCCCTGGGAAATCACCGGTCAGGAATGAGGCTTACCACGTCTAATCCACAGAGACAACAAGGCTGATAGATTGTGGGCTTTTAAACAACAAACAGGATTAGTCAGCGGATTCCTCATGTGCTGCCCGTGAGATTCAAGCACATCTTTCAGAAAGCTTTATTTATTTATCTCAGTGTCACGAGTAGCCTTACATTAACACCGCAATGAAGTTACCGTGAAAAAAGTCACCACACTCCGGCGCCTGCTCGGATAACACTGACGGAGAATTTAGCACGGCCGATGCACCCTAACCAGCACATGGGTTCCTCCGGGTGCTCCGGTTTCCTCCCACAGTTCGAAAGATGTGCAGGTTAGGTGGATTGGCCGTGCTAAATTGCCCCTTAGTGTCGAAAGATGTGCAGGTTAGGTGGATTGGCCATGCTAAATTGCCCCTTAGTGTCCAAGGATGTGCAGGTTAGGTGGATTGGCCATGCTAAATTGCCCCTTAGTGTCCAAAGATGTGCAGGTTAGGGTGGATTGGCCATGCTAAATTGCCCCTTAGTGTCCAAAGATGTGCAGGTTAGGTGGATTGACCATGCTAAATTGCCTCTTGGTGTCCAAAGATGTGCAGGTTAGATGGATTTGCCATGCTAAATTGCCCATTAGTGTCCAAAAATGTGCAGGTTAGGTGGATTGGCCTTGCTAAATTGCCCCTTAGTGTCCAAAGATGTGCGGGTTAGGTGGATTGGCCATGCTAAATTGCCCCTTAGTGTCCAAAAATGTGCAGGTTAGGTGGATTGGCCTTGCTAAATTGCCCCTTAGTGTCCAAAAATGTGCAGGTTAGGTGGATTGGCCATGCTAAATTGCCCCTTAGTGTCCAAAAATGTGCAGGTTAGGTGGATTGGCCTTGCTAAATTGCCCCTTAGTGTCCAAAGATGTGCGGGTTAGATGGATTGGCCATGCTGCCCCCGCCCCCCCCTTGTCCAATTAGGTGGAAGAGGTGGCGGGTTTGGAAGGTGCTGTTGAAGGAGCCTTGGCGAGTCGCTGCAGTGCATCTTGTAGATGGTACACACTGCTGCCACTGTGCGTCGGTGGTGGAGGGAGTGAATGTTTGTGGTTAGCGTGTCGATCGAGCGGGGCTGCTTTGTCCTGGATGATGTCAAGCTGCTCGGGTGTGATTTGTTCTTGTAGTCTCTCTGGATTGACCCCAGTTTTGTATTTTCTCCCAGGAAGGACACCAGTCTTTTATATGATGTACTCTTTTACAATTGGGCTTGCTCCAGCCACCATTTGATTTGATTTGATTTATTATTGTCACATGTATTAGTATACAGTGAAAAGTATTGTTTCTTGCGCGCTGTACAGACAAAGCATACCGATCATAGAGTACATAGGAGAGAAGGAAACGAGAGAGTGCAGAATGTAGTGTTATAGTCATAGCTAGGGGGTAGAGAAAGATCAATTTAATATAAGGTAGGTCCATTCAAAAGTTTGATGGTAGCAGAGAAGGAGCTGTTCTTGAGTCGGTTGGTACATGACCTCAGACTTTTATATCTTTTTCCCAACGGAAGAAGTTGGTGGAGAGAATGTCTGGGGTGCGTGGGGTCCTTGATTATGCTGGCTGCTTTTCCCAGAGGCAGCGGGAAGTGTAGACAGAATCAGTGGATGGGAGGTTGGTTTGCGTGATGGGATTGGGCTACATTCACAACCTTTTGTAGTTTCTTGCGGTCTTGGTCACAGCAGGAGCCTTAAAGGGTGAATTTACAGAGATCTATAAAATAATGAGGGGCATAGATCAGCTGGGTGGTCAACATCTCTTCCCAAAGGTAGGGGAGTCTAAAACTAGAGGGCAGAGGTTTAAGGTGAGAGGGGAGAGATACAAAAGGGTCCAGGGGGGCAATGTTTTCACACAGAGGGTGGTGAGTGTCTGGAACGAGCTGCCAGAGGCAGTAGTAGAGGCGGGTACAATTTTGTCTTTTAAAAAGCATTCAGACAGTTACATGGCAAGATGGGTATAGAGGGATATGGGCCAAACGTGGGCATTTGGGAACTAGCTTAGTGGTTAAAAAAAGGGCGGCATGGACAAGTCGGGCCGAAGGACCTGTTTCCATGCTGTAAACCTCTATGACTATGATTCTATAACTCAAACCATCAAGTTTCAGTAGCATCCCAGTAAATCTTTTCTACACTTTTTCTAGTTTAATAATATCCTTTCTATAGTGAGTGGAATCGGCTGCCGTCAGTGGTGGTGGAGGCAAACTCAATCGGGTCTTTTAAGAGACTCCTGGATGGGTACATGGAGCTTAATAGGATGGAGGGTTATAGGTAGGCCTAAAAGGTAGGGATATGTTCGGCACAACTTGTGGGGCCAAAGGGCCTGTTTTGTGCTGTAGTTTTCTATGTTTCTATAATGGGGTGACCAGAACTGTACACAGTATTCCAAGTGTGGCCTTACCAATGTCTTGTACAACTACAACAAGACGTCCCAACTCCTGTATTCAATGTTCTGACCAATGAAACCAAGCATGCCGAATGCCTTCTTCACCACTCTGTCCACCTGTGATTGTTATATATCTATTAATTTCAAGCAACTTTGGAATATTCCATCTGGATGCTCCACCATGCCTTGTATTACTCACATACTTTAATAAAGATCAGGGTTTATTCTCTAATTGGTGAACTGGTGGGACGACAATACTCTCTCCTCCAAAATCAACAAAATGAAGGAGATAGTCATCGACTTCAGGAAGCGTAGTGGAGAACATGCTCCTGTCGACATCAACGGGGATGAATTGGAAATGGTTGAGCGCTCCAGGTTTTTGGGTGTCCAGATCCTTTCACGATGTATCACAGTTTTGTATGGTTTCCGCTGGAAACCTCGATGACTCTATGACATGCTGGGAGAGTGCTGGAAGCCTTGAAGAACTCATAGAAACCCTACAGTACAGAAAGAGGCCATTTGGCCCATCGAGTCTGCACCGACCACAATCCCACCCAGGCCCTACCCCCATATCCCTACATGTTTACCCACTAATTCCTCTAAGCTGCACATCTCAGGACACTAAGGGGCAACTTTAGCATGGCCAATCAACCTAACCCGCACATCTTTGGACTGTGGGAGGAAACCGGAGCACCCGGAAGAAACCCACGCAGACACGAGGAGAATGTGCAAACTCCACACAAGACAGTGACCCGAGGCCGGGAATCGAACCCAGGTCGCTGGAAGTGTGAAGCAGCAGTGCTAACCACTGTGCCACCGTGCCGCCCTCAGACATATAGAGGAACTGCAGAGTATAGAGGTACAATCTTACCAATATCCGACCCCGGGAGTGGACCAGAGCAGAAAATCTTCCCTGATAATTTTCTGAGGCATTTGAACAAATGGATGGTAAATATGCGGAACTGTGTCCATGTGCTGGACCTTGAGCGGGGAATCAAATTCAGGATAAATGGAAGAAATGTCAAATTTCACAATCACAGCAGCTTCGGATGAGATTCACTGGAGTTGAGAAGAGTGAGGAAGATCTGATAGAAACTTATAAAATTCTAACAGGGTTAGACAGGGTGGATTCAGAAAGAATGTTCCCGATGGTGGGGGGAGTCCAGAACTAGGAGGTCATAGTTTGAGGATAAGGGGGTAAACCTTTTAGGACTGAGGTGAGGAGAAATTTCTTCACCCAGAGAGCGGAGAAAGTGTGGAATTCACTCAAAGTTGTTGAAGCCAAAATGTTTTGATCTGATTTGATTTATTATTGTCACAAGTATTGGGAGGCAGTGAAAAATATTGTTTCTTGTGCGCTCGATTGCACTAGCAACCTGCTTTCTTTTTTTGATTTATCATTGTCACATGTATTCTTGCGCGCGATACAGACAAAGCATACTGCTCATAGAGTACATAGGGGAGAAGGAAAGGAGAGGGTGCAGGATGTAGTGTTACAGTCATAGCCAGGGTGTAGAGAAAGATCAACTTAATATTTGATTTGATTTATTATTGTTTGAATGTGTTGGGATACAGTGAAAAGTATTGTTTCTTGCGCGCTATACAGACAAAGCATACCGTTCATAGAGAAGGAAAGGAGAGAGTGCAGAATGCAGTGTCACAGTCACAGCTAGGGTGTAGAGAAAGATCAACTTAATATTTGATTTGATTTATTATTGTCACATGTATTAGTATATAGCATTTTGTACATGCATGTACACATAAGGTAGTATTTCTTGTGCGTTATACAGACAAAGCATACCATTCATAGAGAAGAAAAGAAGAGAGTGCAGAATGTAGTGTTACAGTCAGCTAGCGTGTAGAGAAAGATCAACTTCATGCGAGTTAGGTCCATTCAAAAGTCTGACGGCAGCAGGGAAGAAGCTGTTCTTGAGTCGGTCGGTGCGTGACCTCAGACTTTTGTATCTTTTTCCCGATGGAAGAAGGTGGAAGAGAGAATGTCCGGGGTGTGCGTGGGGTCCTTGATTATGCCGGCTGCTTTTCCCCGAGGCAGCGGGAAATGTAGACGGAGTCAATGGATGGGAGGCTGGTTTGTGTGATGGGACTGGGCTACATTCATGCCACTTTGTAGTTCCTTGCGGTCTTGGGCAGAGCAGGAGCCCATACCAAGCTGTGATACATCCGGAAAGGATGCTTTCTATGGTGCATCTGTAAAAATTGGTGAGAGTTAATTAACCTTCCTTTAATTAATATGCCACTTGTTCAGTTAGAGTTCCCGGTTGGTTGAATAAAATAGCTTGTTAGTTATTCACTTAAAGCGTGTATCAGGTATTTATATTATTGAACCTCCAAACGTTAATGGAGAACAGTTAACACCTCGCCAAACACTTTTACCGGATTACAAAGTGAGGTAAAAGGGATTAACTTCTGTGTTGTAACATAGGGCGACAGCAGGGCGTTCATTGCCGAGCTCTTACAAAGAGCCAGGACGGGCGCGATGGGCCGAATGTACTTCGCGGTCCGTCTGATTCTGAAGTCCCGTTATATCCCGTGAAGAATATTTCTCACATCTCACCTTTCTGTTCAATATTGAGATCCTCCTGTGTGTTTCGAAGAATCATAGAATCCCGACAGTGCAGAGGGAAGCCATTTGGCCCATCGAGTTTGCACCGACCACAAGCCCACCCAGGCCCTATCCCTGTATCGATCCTGCTAATCCCCCTGACACTAAAGGAGCATTTTAGCATGGCCAATCCCCCTAACCTGCACATCTTTGGACACTAAGGGGGCAATTTAGCATGGCCAATCCACCTAACCTGCACATCTTTGGACACTAAGGGGCAATTTAGCATGGCCAATCCACCTAACCTGCACATCTTTGGACACTAAGGGGCAATTTAGCATGGCCAATCCCTTTAACCTACACACCTTGGACACTAAGAAGCAACTCTCAGTTGTGACATTTGTTTCAAGGGCCAAGCATCAGGGTTGCCTTGGTAACAGGTTACTTTCTAATAGCCTATCAGTTTAAAAACAGACAATCAGCCATTAAGAGCCGATCAAATTTGAATTTGTGTTGTTGACAACTTCGGACCAATTGTGGTGTCAGAACATTGTGAGGTCAGCGCAAGTATAAAGGCCGGAGCAACAGCCTTCTCAGAGGAACATCGCTTGAGCCAGACCCAGGGTCAGATCAGCTGAAGCAGTTAAAGGCAGTTCGATCAACAGTTAGTTCTTAACTCTGCCAGCTTCAGACATGTCTTCAGAGAACCCACCCTCCAACCAGCGAAAAGTACCCAATCGGACAGCGCTTTACAGACAGCGGACAACTACAGAGGAACCTCCAAATCTTTTCCAAGCCACCAGACCTGGCTGTATCTAGTTTTTTTGAGAGTGACTAAGATTCTGTTATTAATGTTTTGGTACTAAATGATTCTTATCTTTATTTGAACAGCATTTCAGTCGAACCATCCTTTAATTAAAATTGTCACTGGTTTAGTTAAAGTTCCCGGTTGGTTGGATAAAATAAGTTGTTAATTATTCACTTAAAGCCACCTTTAGGAAGGAGCACTGTGTACAGTTCTGGTCGCCCTATCGTAGAAAGGATACTAAGCTAGAAAGAGTGCAGGTAAGATTTACTAGGGTGCTACCAGGACTTGATGGTTTGAGTTATAAGGAGAGACTGGGAATTTTTTTCTCTGGAGCGTAGGAGGCTGAGGGGTGATCTTATAGAGGTTTATAAAATAATGAGGGGCATAGATCAGCGAGATAGTCAATATCTTTTTCCAAAGGTAGGGGAGTCTAAAACTAGAGGGCATAGGTTTAAGGTGAGAGGCGAGAGAGACAAAAGGGTCCAGAGGAGCAGTTTTTTCACACAGAGGGTGGTGAGTGTCTGGAACAAGCTGCCAGAGGTAGTAGTAGAGGCGGGTACAATTTTGTCTTTTGAAAAGCGTTTAGACAGTTACATGGATACGATGGGTATAGAGGGATATGGGCCAAAGGCGGGCAATTGGGACTAGCTTAGTGGTTTAAAAAAAAGGGCTAGCATGGACAGGTTGGGCCGAAGGGGCTGTTTCCATGCTGTAAACCTCTATGACTCTAAAGTGAGTGTCAGGTATTTATATTATAATTGTGAAATGTGTGATTTCATGAAGAAATTAGAACATAGAACGTTACAGCGCAGTACAGGCCCTTCGGCCCTCGATGTTGCACCGACCTGTGAAACCAATCTAAAGCCCATCTAACCTACACTATTCCAATATCATCCATATGTTTATCCAATGACCATTTAAATGCTCTTAATGTTGGCGAGTCCACTACTGCTGCAGGCAGGGCATTCCACGCCCTTACTACTCTCTGAGTGAAGAACCTACCTCTGACATCTGTCCTATATCTCTCACCCCTCAATTTAAAGCTTTGTCCCCTCGTGCTAGCCATCACCATCTGAGGAAAAAGGCTCTCACTATCCACCCTATCTAATCCTCTGATCATCTTGTCTGCCTCTATTAAGTCACCTCTTAACCTTCTCTCTAACGAAAACTACCTCAAGCCCCTCAGCCTTTCCTCATACGATTTTCCCACCATACCAGGCAACATCCTGGTAAATCTCCTCTGCACCCTTTCCAACACTTCCACATCTTTCCTATAATGCGGCGACCAGAACTGTACCCAATACTCCAAGTGCGGCCGCACCAGAGTTTTGTACAGTTGCAACATGACCTCCTGGCTCCGAAACTCAATCCCTCTACCAATAAAAGCTAACACACCGTACGCCTTCTTAACAGCCCTATCCACCTGGGTGCCAACTAGATATCGCTCTTGGGGCTAAAGGGATCGAGGGATATGGCGGGGGGAAGGGGGGGGGGGGGATCAGGATATTGAATTTGATGATCAGCCATGATCAAAATGATTGGCAGAACAGGCTGGAAGGACCGAATGGCCTCCTCCTGCTTCTAGTTTCTGTGCTTCTGTGAAACATTCCCCCTGACTGAGACCCACCAGCCGTGGTCCGAGGTTCCTGCTGCCCATTCCGTACTGAGCATCAAGTATCGGATTCCGCGGTAAATGAGATGAATCAGTCACAGTAAATAAGAATAGTGCTGGAGAATCCCAGCAGGCCTGGAGGCGCCTGTGGAGAGAGAAACAGGCTTAAATTTCGAGTTTGCATATATCTTCCTCAGCCACAGTACAAACTGCTCGGTACAGATTGTAAACAACTGTAAATCTCGCTTTCTGCACTTTTTTCAATCGACAGTCAGCAAATTGCCCCAGATATTTGGGGGAGGCGATGGCCTAGTGGTATTATCGCTAGACTATTAATCCAGAAACTCAGCTAATATTCTGGGGGACCCGGGTTTGAATCCCACCCACGGCAGATGGTGGAATTTGAATTCAATAAAAAAAATCTGGAATTAAGAATCTACTGATGACCCATTGTGGGAAAAACCCATCTGGTTCTCTAATTTGATTTGATTTATTATTGTCACATGTACTGGGACACAGTGAAAAGTATTGTTTCTTGCGCACAATACAGACAAAGCATACCGTTCATAGAGAAGGAAAGGAGAGGGTGCAGAATGTAGTGTTACAGTCACAGCTAGGGTGTAGAGAAAGATCAACTTAATGCGAGGTCGGTCCATTCAAAAGTCTGACGGCAGCAGGGAAGAAGCTGTTTTTGAGTCGGTTGGTACGTGACCTCAGACTTTTGTATCTTTTTCCCAAATGAAGAAGGTGGAAGAGAGAATGTCCGGGGTGCGTGGGGTCCTTAATTATACTGGCTGCTTTTCCCGAGGCAGCGGGAAGTGTCGACGGAGTCAATGGATGGGAAGCTGGTTTGCGTGATGGACTGGGCTACATTCACGACCTTTTGTAGTTTCTTTCGGTCTTGGGCAGAGCAGGAGCCCCAGACCAAGCTGTGATACAACCAGAAAGGATGCTTTCTATGGTGCATCTGTAAAAGTTGGTGAGAGTCATAGTGGATTTGCCGAATTTCCTTAGCCTCCTGAGAAAATAGAGGCGTTGGTGGGCTTTCTTAAATATAATGTCAGCATGGAGGGAGCTAAAAACTAATGTCCTTTAGGGAAGGAAATGTGCTGTCCTCACCTGATGTGGGGACCAGGGGCAATTTAACATGGCCAATCCATCTAACCTGCACATCTTTGGGCACTAAGGGGCAATTTAACATGGCCAATCCATCTAACCTGCACATCTTTGGGCACTAAGGCGCAATTTAGCATGGACAATCCATCTAACCTGCATATCTTTGGACACTAAGGGGCAATTTAGCATGGCCAATCCATCTAACCTGCACATCTTTGGGCACTAAGGGGTAATTTAGCATGGCCAATCCATCTAACTTGCATATCTTTGGACACTAAGGGGCAATTTAGCATGGCCAATCCATCTAACCTACACATCTTTGGACACGAAGGGGCAATTTAGCACGGCCAATCCATCTAACCTGCACATCTTTGGGCACTAAGGGGCAATTTAACATGGCCAATACATCTAACCTGCATATCTTTGGACACTAAGGGGCAATTTAGCATGGCCAATCCATCTCATCTGCCCATCTTTGGGCACTAAGGGGCAATTTAGCATGGCCAATCCACCTAACCTGCACATCTTTAGACACTAAGGGGCAATTTAGCACGGCCAATCACCCTAACCTGCACATCTTTGGAGTGGGAGGAGACCGGAGCACCCGGAGGAAACCCACGCAGACACGGGGAGAATGTGCAGACTCCACACAGACAGTGACCTGAGGCGGGAATTGAACCCGTGTCCCTGGCGCTGTGAGGCAGCAGTGCTAACCACTCTGCCACCGTGCCGCCTACACTCACGTTCCCCCCCTCACCCCCTCAGTCTCCCTTTCGGGAGTAAGCAAGAGCGAGTAGTCCAGTTTGTCGACACCGTTGTCAGTCCGAGCTGATGCAGCAAGTGCCTTGATTTAATTTGCAGTGATGAGTTTGCTGTTTGAATAAGTTTAATTATATGCTGTGCTGCATTGGAATGTATTGCAAGATATAAGCTTCACGTGAATTCCTCCAGCGATGCCTGTTGATGCTGTTCCGTGGCGATTACTCTGTGGCAGGAGAGCTAAGCTCAGTCCCTGCAAGTCTGAATGGCGTCTGGTCTGTCATTTCATTTCTGTCTGACAAATAGAGAAAAAGCTGAGAAAGAAATGAGTAGTGTGTGTGTTTTCTTTCCTTTATTAATGTGGGGCGGGTGAGCCGCCATCTTGAACCCGCTGCAGTCCCCGTGTGGTGTAGGTACACCCACAGTGCTGTTAGGGAGTGAGTTCCAGGATTGTGATTGGACATCAGTCAGACCCCGTGTGGTGTAGGTACACCCACAGTGCTGTTAGGGAGTGAGTTCCAGGATTGTGATTGGACATCAGTCAGTCCCCGTGTGTGGTGTAGGTACACCCACAGTGCTGTTAGGGAGGGCGTTCCAGGATTGTGATTGGACATCAGTCAGACCCCGTGTGGTGTAGGTACACCCACAGTGCTGTTAGGGAGGGAGTTCCACGATTGTGATTGGACATCAGTCAGTCCCCGTGCGGTGTAGGTACACCCACAGTGCTGTTAGGGAGGGAGTTCCAGGATTGTGATTGGACATCAGTCTGACCCCGTGTGGTGTAGGTACACCCACAGTGCTGTTAGGGAGGGAGTTCCAGGATTGTGATTGGACATCAGTCAGTCCCCGTGCGGTGTAGGTACACCCACAGTGCTGTTAGGGAGGGAGTTCCGGGATTTTGACCCCAGCCACAGTGAAGGAACAGCCGATATATTTCCAAGTCGGGATGGTGAGTGGCTCGGAGGGGGGAACTTGCAGGTGGTGGTGTTCCCCATGTGTCTGCTGCCCCCCCCCCTTGTCCTTCTAGGTGGTAGAGGTGGTGGGTTTGGAAGGTGCTGTCGAAGGAGCCTTGGCGAGTCGCTGCAGTGCATCTTGTAGAGGGTACACACTGCTGCCACTGTGCGTCGGTGGTGGAGGGAGTGAGTGTTTGTGGTTAGCGTGTCGATCGAGCGGGGCTGCTTTGTCCTGGATGGTGTCGAGCTTCTTGAGTGTTGTTGGAGCCGCTTTGTCTTATTCATTCCATTCCAGCCCTCCATAATTTTAAAGACATTTATCAAATCTCCTCTTCGCTCCTTTGGAACTGAGGACACCTCTGGTACTCCTTGCAAACTAATTCAACCACACTGTCCCTGTGTGCATAAACCATGGCCTATCCACCTAACCTGCACATCTTTGGACACTAAGGGGCAATTTAGCATGGCCAATCCATCTAACCTGCATATCTTTGGACACTAAGGGGCAATTTAGCATGGCCAATCCACCTAACCTGCATATCTTTGGACACTAAGGGGCAATTTAGCATGGCCAATCCACCTAACCTGCACATCTTTGGACACTCATCGCTAGACTATTAAACCAGAAACTCAGCTAATGTTCTGGAGACCCGGGTTCGAATCCCACCACGGCAGATGGTGGAATTTGAATTCAATTTTTTAAAAATCTGAAATTAGGAATCAAGTGATGACCGTGAAACGATTGTCGATTGTCAGAAAAACCCACCTGGTTCCCTTTAGGGAAGGAAATCTGCTGTCCTTACCCCGGTCTGGCCCACATGAGACTCCAGAGCCACAGCAATGTGGTTGATTCTCAACTACCCTCCAAGGGCAATTAGGGATGGGCAATAAATGCTGGGCCCAGCCAGCGACGCCCATGTCCCATGAACGGATAAAAAAAAATTGAAAATAGTGCATATTTTAAAATTCATCCATTGGATATGGATATCACGGGCTACACCATCATTTATTGGCCATCCCTAAATACCCTTGGGAAGGATTACTGTGTGTTGCAGATCTTGTAGATCATGATAAATATTGAACAATTGCGACATATCATTATCAAAGCTGTTTCTGGAGCTGCTCTGTCCTCCATCTTTCCTTTCATTTTTCCGATGAGATAGATTAGAATCCCTGCTGTGCAGAAGGAGACCATTCAGCCCATCGAGTCTGCACCGACCACAATCCAGACCCTATTCCCGTAACCCCACATATGTACTCTGCTAATCCCCTGCCACTAGGGTCAATTTAGCATGGCCAATCGACCTAACCTGCACACCTTTGGAGTGTGGGAGGAAGCCAGAGCACCCAGAGAAAACCCACGCAGACACAGGGAGAATGTGCGAACTCCACACAGTCAGTGACCCGAGGCTGGAATCGAACCCGGGTCCCTGGCGCTGTGAGGCAGCAGTGCTAACCACTGTGCCGCCACTGATATCAGGGGTGTCACTGTGGGAAAGCCTTCCGAATATTTCAGAATACTGAAAGGCCCTGGATAGAGTGGACGCGGGGAAGATGTTTCCATTAGTCGGAGAGACTGGGATCCGAGGGCACAGCCTCAGAGTAAAGGGACGGACCCTTTAGAACCGAGATGAGGAGGAATTTCTTCAGCCGGAGGGTGGGTGAATCTGTGGAATTCGTTGCCACAGAGGAGGCCGGGTCATCGAGTGTATTGGAGACAGAGAGAGATAGGTTCTTGATTGGTGAGGGGGTCAAAGGTCACGGGGAAAAGGCGGGAGAATGGGGTTGAGAAACTTATCAGCCATTGGCGGAGCAGACTCGATGGGCCGAATGGCCTCATTCTGTTCCAATATCTTATGGCCTTATTTGTCAGCCTTGATTTCACCCTTAATTTGCCCTTGAACTGAGTGTCTCACTCGGCCCATTTCAGCAGGGGGCAGTTAATATCGACCACATTGCTGTGGCTCTGGAGTCACATGTAGGCCAGACCGGGGTAAGGACGGCAGATTTCCTTCCCTGAAGGGAACCAGATGGATTTTAACAGCAATCGATAAAAGCTTCATGGTCAACGTTACTGAGACGAGCTTTAAAATTCTGGATTTTATTAACTGACTTTCGCCGGCAGTCTTTGGGATTTGAACTCTTGTCCACAGAACACTTTCGACAAGGTCTCACGTAGCTGACTACTATGTAAATCTAAAGCACCTGGGATTGCGAGTAATGTTTTGAGATGGATGGAAAACTGGTTAGCAGATAGGCAGCAAAGAGTTGGTACAAATGGGTCTTTTTCTGATTGGCAGTTAATGACTAGTGGGGTTCCGCAGGGATGTGTCAGGACCCCAACTGTTCACATTATATATTAATGATTTGGAAGAGGGAACTGAATGTATTATCTCCACATTTAAAAGTAAAAAAGCTTATTTATTAGTGTCACAAGTAAGGCTTACATTAACACTGCAATGAAGTTACTGTGAAATCCCCCTCGTCGCCACTCTCCGGCGTCTGTTTTGGTCATTACACCTAACCAGCACGTCTTTCAGACTGTGGGAGGAAACTTGAGCACCCACAGGAAACCCACGCAGACAACGTGCAGACTCCACACAGGACAGTGACCCAAGCCGGGAATCGAACCCTGTGAGGCAGCAGTGCTAACCACTGTGCCCCCGTGCCGCCCCAGGTCCCTGGCGCTGTGAGGCAGCAGTGCTAACCCACTGTGCCACCGTGCCGCCCCAGGTCCCTGGCGCTGTGAGGCAGCAGTGCTAACCACTGTGCCACCGTGCCGCCCCAGGTCCCTGGCGCTGTGAGGCAGCAGTGCTAACCACTGTGCCACCGTGCCGCCCCAGGTCCCTAGCGCTGTGAGGCAGCAGTGCTAACCACTGTGCCACCGTGCTGCCCCGGGTCCCTGGCGCTGTGAGGCAGCAGTGCTAACCCACTGTGCCACCGTGCCGCCCCAGGTCCCTAGCGCTGTGAGGCAGCAGTGCTAACCACTGTGCCACCGTGCCGCCCAATTGTGCATGATGCAAAGTTGGGTGGGAGGATGACCTGTGAGAAGGATACAGAGGTGTTTTCATTCAGCGTGATTTGAACAGGCTGCGTGTGTGGGCCTGTGCGTGGTAGACGCAGTATAATGTGGATAAGTGTGAGGTTATCCACTTTGGTAGCAATAATAGGAAGACGGATTATTACTTGGGTGGGTGTAACTTGAGAGAGAGGTGGATACTCAGCGAGAGCTGGGAGTCCTCGTGCATCAGTCGCTGAAAGTAAGCGTGCAGGTACAGCAGGCAGTAAAGAAGGCAAATGGTGTGTTGGCCTTCATAGTGAGAGGATTGGAGTATCGGGATAGGGATGTTTTGCTGCAATTGTACAGGGCGTTGGTGAGGCCACACCTGGAGTATTGTGTGCAGTTTTGATCTCCTTATCTGAGGAAGGATGTTCTTGCTCGAGGGAGTACGGTGAAGGTTTACCAGGCTGGGATGGCAGGTCTGTCATATGAGGAGAGACTAAGTGGGTGAGGATTATATTCACTGGAGTTTAGAAGAGGGAGAGCGGATCTCATAGAAACTTATAAAATTCTGACAGGGTTAGACAGGGTAGATTCAGAAAGAATGTTCCCGATGTTATCATCACATTTTCGAGCTAGCTGTCACAGGAATGGTAGGCCTGACATACGATGAACGTCTGAGGATCGTGGGATTGTATTCATTGGAGTTTAGGAGGTTGAGGGGAGATCTAATAGAAACTTACAAGATAATGAACGGCTTAGATAGGATGGACGTAGGGAAGTTGTTTCCATTAGCAGGGGAGACTAGGACGCGGGGGCACAGCCTTAGAATAAAAGGGAGTCACTTTAGAACAGAGATGAGGAGAAATTTCTTCAGCCAGAGAGTGGTAGGTCTGTGGAATTCATTGCCACAGAGGGCTGTGGAGGCCGAGACGTTGAGCGTCTTCAAGACAGAAATTGATAAATTCTTGATTTCTCGAGGAATTAAGGGCTATGGGGAGAGAGCGGGTAAATGGAGTTGAAATCAACCATGATTGAATGGTGGAGTGGACTCGATGGGCCGAATGGCCTTACTTCCGCTCCTATGTCTTATGGTCTTATGGTCACCCCGTTGTCCAGGAGAATCTGGATAGGGCTGCTTCCTGCTGGGTTAAGTACAGGGTTCCCCTACAAGGGGTACAAACACTAAACAGACCATTCAATTTTTTGCTTGTGAAGAATTACAGATTCCTGCGGCAATTTAAAGTAATTCCAAATTTTCCTTACCTTCAGTGCTTCCGGGTTAAAGGTCATCACACATTGCCCATCCCGAGTTACCCCTCGGAGGGCAGTTGAGAGTCAACCACATTGGCTGTGGCTCTGGAGTCACATGTAGGCCAGACCGGGGTAAGGACGGCAGATTTCCTTCCCTAAAGGGAACCAGATGGGTTTTTCCCACAATGGGTCATCGGTAGATTCTTAATTCCAGATGTTTTTTAATGAATTCAAATTCCACCACCTGCGGGATTCGAAACCGCCACGGCAGATGGTGGATTTTGACTTCATTTCCCAGAATGTTAGCTGAGTTGCTGGATTAATAGTCTCGCGATAATACCAAATGGGCTTCCGCCTCGTTTGCGCCTCCCTCCCCGTGGCAACCAGATCACATGGGCATGTCTCCAAGGTGAAGGAGCCTACCTGGAATTCCCTGTTCCGCACTGAGGCGAAGGCACATCGCAAGACATGACCGTCTCTTGAAGGTTACCATGCTGGTCGCTATCCCGTCTCTGGCTCTGTGGGATCTTGCTGCTCCGCAAATTGGCAGCTGCGTCCCCTGGTTTGGGTCTTCCCGAGGCAGCTGTGGAAGCGCGAAAACCCAAGCACTTTCATACAATCCCTACAATACAGAAGGAGGCCATTCAGCCCATCAAATCTGTACCGACCATAAGAACATAAGAAATAGGAGCAGGAGTAGGCCATCTGGCCCTTCGAGCCTGCCCCGCCATTCAACAAGATCATGGCTGATCTGAAGCGAATCAGTTCCACTTACCCGCCTGCTCCCCATATCCCCTAATTCCCTTATCGATCAGAAAACTATCTACCCGTGATTTAAACATATTCAACGAGGAAGCCTCCACCACTTCAATGGGCAGAGAATTCCAGAGATTCACTACCCTCTGAGAGAAGAAGTTCCCCCTCAACTCTGTTCTGAACCGGCCCCCCCTTATTTTGAGGCTGTCCCTTTAGTTCTGGTTTCCCTTCTAAGTGGAAAGAATCTCTCCACCTCTACCCTATCCAGCCCCTTCATTATCTTATATGTCTCTATAAGATCACCCCTCAGCCTTCTAAACTCCAACGAGTACAGACCCAATCTGTTTAATCTCTCCTCATAAGCCACACCCCTCATCTCCGGTATCAACCTGGTGAACCTTCTCTGCACTCCCTCCAAGGCCAATACATCCTTTCGCAAATAAGGGGACCAAAACTGCACACAGTACTCCAGTTGCGGCCTCACCAGTGCCTTGTACAGTTGCAGCAAGACCTCCCTGCTTTTATATTCTATCCCCCTCGCGATAAAGGCCAACATTCCATTCGCCTTCTTGATCACCTGCTGCACCTGCAGACTGAGTTTTTGCGATTCGTGCACAAGGACCCCCAGGTCCCTCTGCACAGTCGCACGATGTAATTTTTCTCCATTTAAATAATATTCCAATTTACTATTATTTCTTCCAAAGTGGATAACCTCACATTTGCTAACGTTATATTCCATCTGCCAGATCCTCGCCCACTCGCTCAGCCTATCCAAATCTCTCTGCAGACTTTCCGCGTCCTCCACGCAATTCGCTTTCCCACTCACCTTCGTGTCATCAGCAAACTTGAATACCCTAGATTCAGTCCCCTCCTCCAGATCATCTATGTAAATGGTAAACAATTGAGGCCCCAGCACCAATCCCTGCGGCACGCCACTGGTCACCAACTGCCAACCAGAAAAGCACCCATTTATCCCAACTCTCTGCTTCCTGTTAGATAGCCAATCCCCAATCCACGCCAACACCTTACCCCGAACTCCGTGTACCCCAATCTTCTGCAGCAACCTTTTGTGAGGCACCTTATCGAACGCCTTCTGGAAATCTAAAAACACCACATCCACCGGTTCCCCTCTGTCAACCGCACTAGTGACATCTTCATAAAAGTCCAGTAGATTCGTCAAACACAACTTTCCCTTCATGAATCCATGCTGCGTCTGCTTGATCGAACCATTCTTATTCAGGTGCTCTGTTATTTCCTCTTTAATAATGGACTCTAGCATCTTCCCAACTACGGACGTTAAGCTAACCGGCCTGTAGTTACCCGCCTTTTGTCTACTTCCTTTTTTAAACAATCCCACTCAGGCCCTATCCCTGTAACCCCATGTATTTACATTGCTAAACCCCCTGACACTAAAGGGCAATTTAGCGTGGCCAATCCACCTAACCTACCCATCTTTGGACACTAAGGGCCAATTTAGCATGGCCAATCCACCTCACCTGCACATTTTTGGACTTTCAGGGACAATTTAGCATGACCAATCCCCCTACCTGCACATCTTTGGACACCATGGGACAATTTAGCATGGCCAATCCACCTACCCTGCACATCTTTGGACATGATTGGTCACGGGCATTCAGCCTGTGATCTTCGGGTAAGCGTTCTCCAAGACGGCCTTCACGACACACGACAGCGCAGAGTCACTGAGCAGAAACTGATAGCCAGGTTCCGCACACATGAGGACGGCCTAAACCGGGATGTTGGGTTTATGTCACATTCTCAGTAACCCCCACAGCTTGCCTGCTGGACTTGCAGAATCTCACTGGCTGTCCTGTCTGGAGACAATACACATCTCTTTACCCTGTGCCTAATGCTCCCTCCACTCACATTGTCTGTATCTTTAAGACCTGGTTGGCTGTAGAGATTCACATTCTAATCAGTATTCTGTAACTTTTGTGTCTCTGTGCCCTGTTTGAGAGCAGATATCCACTCCATCTGACGAAGGAGCAGCGCTCCGAAAGCTAGTGGCATTTGCGACCAAATAAACCTGTTGGACTTTAACCTGGTGTTGTTAGACTCCTTACCATCTTTGGACACTCAGGGGTAATTTAGCATGGCCAATCCACCGAACCGACACATCTTTCGTCCCTGTTGCCGTAACGGGTGGGTGTGCCCCCCTCACCCCCCCCTACTCCCTCCCCACAGGGGTGCTGAACGGGGAACGGCGAATGTATTTTTAAATAGACTCTGCAGAGACCAGAAAATGTCAGGTTTTGAATTCATTCTGCTGCGTGCCTCAGAGGGAGCTGACAGCTGTGGAACATTATACCCTGCAATCAATGAACAGATTCAGTTCCACTGATCCTCTGCGACCTTCAAACACTCAGAAAAACTGCATTAATGTCAGCTCACATTTACCTGACAGTGAGTCACAGGCTCTCAGTCAATCATGGCGCTCCCGGCCGGTACGTGCGCTGTGTTGGAAGCTTGACGTCTTCATGTAGGCGCCGCGGCGGATTGACAGACGGAGGTGGGAGGTGGGGGGCGGGGGGAGGCGGGGGTGGGGGTGGTTTCATCTCTTGGCCTCATAAGGGTTTCTTAGAAGGCGCCAGTCCAAAGATGTGCAGGTTAGGGGGATTGACCATGCTAAATTGCCCCTTAGTGTCCAAAGATGTGCAGGTTAGGTGGATTGGCCATGCTAAATTGCCCCTTAGTGTCCAAAGATGTGCAGGTTAGGTGGATTGGCCGTGCTAAATTGCCCCTTAGTGACCAAAGATGCGTAGGTTAGGTGGATTGGCCATGCTAAATTGCCCCTTAGTGTCCAAAGATGTGTAGGTTAGGTGGATTGGCCATGCTAAATTGCCCCTTAGTGTCCAAAGATGTGCAGGTTAGGGCGATTGGCCATGCCAAATTGCCCCTTAGTGTCAGGGGCACAGCCAGGGTAAATGCTTGGGGTTATGGGAATGGGACCTGGGTGGGCTTGTGGTTGCTGCAGACTCGATAGGCCGAATGGCCTCCTTCTGTCCGTGGGGAGTTTGCACGTTCTCCCCGTGTCTGCGTGGGTTTCCTCCGGGTGCTCCAGTTTCCTCCCACAGTCCAAAGATGTGCGGGTTAGGTGGATTGGCCATGCTCAATTGCTCCTCAATGTCGAAAGATATATAGATTAGGTGGATTGGCCACGCTAAATTGCCCCTTAGTGTCAGGGGGATTTACAGGGTAAATACGTGAGGTTACTGGGATAGGGCCTGGGTGGGATTATGGTCGGTGCAGTCTCGATGGGCTGAATGGCCTCCTTTTGCACTGTAGGATTCTATGATTCTGTGACACAGTGTTCACGTTTGGCCCCAGCCATGGTTGGCAGCTAAAGAGAAGTGGCCATACAACCGGGGAGCACAGAAGGATATCATTTGGCCCGTCCTGTCTATACCAGCCCATGGGCAAAGCCACATGGTTCATCCCACTCCCCTGCTCTATCCCCGTAGCTTCTTTTGAGTATCTATCCCTTTCCCCTTTCGAACGTCATTATGTCTACTTGTATCGCCCTCTTGGGTAACACATTCCAGATCTTGACAACTCACTGAGCGGGAAAAAACCCTTCTGTGGTGGCACAGTGGTTAGCACTGGTGCCTCACAGCGCGAGGGACCTGGGTTCGATCCCCGGCTTGGGTCACTGTCTGTGTGGAGTTTGCACGTTCTCCCCGTGTCTGCGTGGGTTTCCTCCGGGTGCTCCGGTTTCTCCCCACAGTCCAAAGATGTGCGGATTAGGTGGGTTGGACTGCACGGGTGCACCTGTCCCTCAGTCTCTTCTCCCAAAGCTTCCCCATCACTGATGTCAGGCTAACCAGCCTATAATTTCCCAGATTATGCCTGCTTCCTTTCTTAAACAAGGGAACAGCATTGGCTATTCTCCAGTCCTCTGGAACCTCGCCTATGGTCAAAGAGGATGTGAAGGTCTCCGTTAAGGTCCCAGCTATTTCTCCCCTTGCCTCCCGCAGAAACCTGGGATAGATCCCATCCGACCCCGGGGACTTGTCTATCTAAAGCAATTTAGGATACAACCCTTCCTCCTTCGATATATTGACATTTTCTAGAGCTTTCACACACTTATCCCTGACCTCAACATCCGTCATGCCCTTCTCCTTGGTGAAGGCGATGGGGAGGCGGTGGCCTAGTGGTATTATCGCCAGCCTATTAATCCAGAAACTCAGCTAATGTTCTGGGGGACCCGGGTTCGAATCCCGCAGATGGTGGAATTTGAATTCAATAAAAAAAATCTGGAATTAAGAATCTACTGATGACCCATTGTGGGAAAACCCATCCGGTTCCCTTTAGGGAAGGAAATCTGCCGTCCTTACCCCGGTCTGGCCTACATGTGACTCCAGAGCCACAGCAATGTGATTGACTCTCAACTGCCCTCGGGCAACTAGGGATGGGCAATAAATGCTGGGCCCAGCCAGCGACACCCATGTACAAAACTCTGGTGCGGCCGCACTTGGAGTATTGCGTACAGTTCTGGTCGCCGTATTATAGGAAAGATGTGGAAGTGTTGGAAAGGGTGCAGAGGAGGTTTACCAAGATGTTGCCTGGTATGGTGGGAAAATCGTATGAGGAAAGGCTGAGGGGCTTGAGGTTGTTTTCATTAGAGAGAAGAAGGTTAAGAGGTGACTTAATAGAGGCATACAAGATGATCAGAGGATTAGATAGGGTGGATAGTGAGAGCCTTTTTCCTCAGATGGTGATGGCTAGCACGAGGGGACATAGCTTTAAATTGAGGGGTGAGAGATATAGGACAGATGTTAGAGGTAGTTTCTTTACTCAGAGAGTAGTAAGGGCGTGGAATGCCCTGCCTGCAGCAGTAGTGGATTTGTCAACATTAAGAGCATTCAAATGGTTATTGGATAAACGTATGGATGATATTGGAATAGTGTAGATTAGAGGGGCTTTAGATTGGTTCCACTGGTCGGCGCAACATCGAGGGCCGAAGGGCCTGTACTGCGCTGTAATGTTCTATGTTCTATGTCTCACAAATGAATTTTAAAAAGAAAATACTGATACAAAGTACTCATTAGGGATCTCACCCACTTCCTGTGGCTCCACGCATAACTTCCCTCCATTGTCACTTGCTACCCTCTTGCTCCTGATATATACATAAAAAACCTTGGAGCTCTCCTTGACCCTGGTTACTAAAGACATTTCATGGCCCTTTTAACCCTCCTAATTCCGCATTTGAGAGGGTTGGCTTATGAGGAGAGACTGAGTAGACTGGGGCTATACTCATTGGAATTCAGAAGAATGAGGGGAGATCTTATAGAAACATATAAGATTATGAAGGGAATAGATAAGATAGAAGCAGGGAGGTTGTTTCCACTGGCGGGTGAAACTAGAACTAGGGGGCATGGCCTCAAAAAAAGGGGAGGCAGATTTAGGACTGAGTTGAGGAGGAACTTCTTCACACAAAGGGTTGTGAATCTGTGGAATTCCCTGCCCTGTGAAGCAGTTGAGGCTACCTCATTGAATGTTTTTGAGGCAAGGATAGATAGATTTTTGAACAGTAAAGGAATTAAGGGTTATGGTGAGCGGGCGGGTAAGTGGAGCTGAGTCCACGAAGAGATCAGCCATGATCTTATTGAATGGCGGAGCAGGCTCGAGGGGCCAGATGGCCTACTCCCGCTCCTAATTCTTATGTTCTTATTTAAGTTCCTTCCTACTTTCACTGTACTCCTCACGGGCTTTGTCAATTTTTAGATGCATGGACCCATCATATGCTTCCCTTTTCCTTTTGACTAAGCTAAGAAAGCTAAACTTTTGACTAAGAAAGGAATCAGGGATAAGCCAGGAAATTCTAGGCCGATGGGCCTGACGTCAGTGGTGGGGAAGTTTTTGGAGAAGATACTGAGGGACAGGATATATGCACATTTGGATGAAAATGGCCCAGTTAGTGACAGGCAGCATGGTTTTGTACGGGGAAGGTCATGTCTCACCAACTTGATTGAGTTTTTTGAAGAGGTGGCAAAGATAATTGATGAGGGAAGGGCTGTGGATGTAGTTTATATGGACTTTAGTAAGGCGTTTGACAAGGCAGACTGGTACAAAAACTAAAATCACATGGGATTCGGGGTGAACTGGCTAGATGGATACAGAACTGGCTTGGTCATTGAAGACAGAGAGTAAAGGTGGAAGATTGTTTTTCAGAATAGAGATCTGTAGCTAGTGATGTTCCACAGGGATCAGTGTTGAGATCTCTGTTTGTAATATATATATAATTGATCTGGAGGAAAATGTGGGTGGTCTGATTAATAAGTTTGCGGATGACACGAAGATTGGTGGAGTTGCTGATAGTGCCGGGGATTGTCAGAGGATACAAGAGGATATAGATAGATCGGAGACTTGGGCACATAAATGGCAGATGGAGTTTAATCCATACATTTTGGAGAATCAAATTTAGGTGTGAATTATACTGCAAATGGCAGAACCCTTAGGAACATTAAGATACAGAGGGATCCTGGCGTGCAGGTCCACAGTTCCCTAAAAGTGGCCACAGAAGTGACCAAGGTGGTTAAGGAGGCACAAGGCATTCTTGCCTTCATCGGCCGGGGCATTGAGTACAGGAGTTGGGAAATCATGTTGCAGCTATATAACACCTTGCTTAGGCCGCACTTGGAGTATTGCGGGCAGTTCTGATCCCCACACTGCCAGAAGGATGTGGAAGCTTTGGAGAGAGTGCAGAGAAGGTTCACCAGGATGTTGGCCTGGTCTCGAGGGTGTCGGCTATGAGGAGAGGTTGGATAAACTGGGATTGTTTTCACTGGAAAGACGGAGGCTGAGGGGAGACCTGGTCTACAAAATGATGAGAGGCACAGACAGGGTGGATAGTCAGAGGCTTTTTCCCCAGGGTGGAAGCGTCAATTACAAGGGGGGGGGGGGGGGGGGGGGGGGGGGGGGGGGGGGGGGGGGGGGGGGGGGGGGGGGGGGGGCACAGGTTCAAGGTGAGAGGGGGGGAAGTTTAAGGGAGATGTGCGGGGGGGAGTTTTTCACGCAGAGAGTGGTGGGTGCCTGGAACGCGCTGCCAGAGGAGGTGGTGGAAGCGGGAACATTAACAACATTTAAGAGGCATCTGGATGGGTTCATGAATAGGGAGGGAATCGAGGGATACGGACCGAGTAAGAATCATAGAATCCCTACAGTACAGAAGGAGGCCATTCGGCCCATCGCGCCTGCACCAACAACAATGCCACCCTATTCCCGTAATCCCATACATTTAGCCTGCTAATCCCCCTGATACTAAGGGGCAATTTATCATGGCACATCTTTGGACACTAAGGGGCAATCGCGAGAGGTCACGGGCTCAAGGTGAGAGGGGCGAGGTATAACTCAGATATCAGAGGGACGTTTTTTACACAGAGGGTGGTGGGGGCCTGGAATGCGCTGCCAAGTAGGGTGGTGGAGGCAGGCACGCTGGCATCGTTTAAGACTTACCTGGATAGTCACATGAGCAGTCTGGGAATGGAGGGATACAAACGAATGGTCTAGTTGGACCAATGAGCGGCACAGGCTTGGGGAGGGCCGAAGGGCCTGTTTCCTGTGCCGTACTGTTCTTTGTTCTTTGAGAATTTAGCATGGCCAATTCACCCTAACCAGCACGTCTTTTGGACTGTGGGAGGAAACCGGGGCACCCGGAGGAAACCCACGCAGACACGGGGAGAACGTGCAGACTCCACCCAGACAGTGACCCAAGCCGGGAATCGAGTCTGGGTCCCTGGCGCTGTGAGGCAGCAGCGCTAACCACTGTGCCGCCACAGGAGGTTTTTCTTTTAGATAGGACATCGGCACGGGCTTGGAAGGCGGAAGTGCCTGTTCCTGTGCTATATTTTTCTTCGGTCTTTGCTCTCGGAATACGACAGACGTGCATTATGAAAGAGGAAATGAGGTTTTCTTTACCTATAACACGATGGAATATAGGTCAGCCTTTTCAGGCTATTTTTGAATTCTCTGAAGAGAACAGGTTACGAGTGGTTGGAAGATAAGTGAGGAGTGATTACTAATAGCATCCCCCGACTGCCTCCTGGTGGTACTTGACACTCACCCCCCCCCCCAGATCATCCCTGACAGTGTGACGTTGTCTCTGAGCGCCACGCTGATCTTTATCGGAAACGAGGTTGTGTCTGAAGTTGAAGTTCAAAGTTCAGGTTTATTGAGTTATTAGCCGCAAGTAAGGCTTACATTAACACTGCAGTGAAGTTACTGTGAAAATCCCCTCGTCGCCAGTGTTCGGGTTACACTGAGGGAGAATTTAGCACCTAACCGGCACGTCTTACGGACTGCGGGAGGAAACCGGAGCACCCGGAGGAAACCCACGCAGACACGGGGAGAACGTGCAGACTCCGCACAGACAGTGACCCGAGGCCGGGAATCGAACCCGGGTCCCTGGCGCTGTGAGGCAGCAGTGCTAACCCACTGTGCTGGTAACCCCCAGGATGTTGACAGTGGGGGGGGGATTCAGTGATGGCTATACCATTGAATGCCATGGGGGGGCGGTGGTGAGAGTGTCTCTTATTGGTGACGGTCATTGCCTGGCATTTGTGTGGTGTGAATGTTATTTGCCACTTGTCAGCCCAAGCCTGGATATTGTCCAGAACTAGCTGCAGTTGGACACAAACTGTTTCAGTGTCTGAGGAGTCGCGAATGGTGCTGACAGTTACAGAAATGAGAGATTCCTGTTTTCAGAACGGAATCTACTCCTGCTCCTATTTCTTATGTTCTTATTGGATCTTAACACAATCATGTGTCACACCCATTTTTGACATGTTCCTGATGGCAACGTTCTAAGTGGCTTAAATCCTTCCAGATAGACAGGTGGAGAGAGAGAGTGCGAGGCAGAGAGTGTGGGAGAGAGAGAGAGAGAGAGCGAGGCAGAGAGTGTGGGAGAGAGAGAGAGAGTGCGAGGCAGAGAGTGTGGGAGAGAGAGAGAGAGAGAGAGAGCGAGGCAGAGAGTGTGGGAGAGAGAGCGAGGCAGAGAGTGTGGGAGAGAGAGAGAGAGTGCGAGGCAGAGAGTGTGGGAGAGAGAGCGAGGCAGAGAGTGTGGGAGAGAGAGAGAGGCAGAGAATGTGGGGGAGAGAGAGAGCGAGGCAGAGAGTGTGGGAGAGAGAGAGAGAGAGAGAGAGCGAGGCAGAGAGTGTGGGAGAGAGAGAGAGAGAGAAAGCGAGGCAGAGAGTGTGGGAGAGAGAGAGAGAGCGAGGCAGAGAGTGTGGGAGAGAGAGGCAGAGAATGTGGGGGAGAGAGAGAGCGAGGCAGAGAGTGTGGGAGAGAGAGAGAGAGAGAGAGCGAGGCAGAGAGTGTGGGAGAGAGAGAGAGAGAGAGACCGAGGCAGAGAGTGTGGGAGAGAGAGAGAGAGCGAGGCAGAGAGTGTGGGAGAGAGAGAGAGAGTGCGAGGCAGAGAGTGTGGGAGAGAGAGAGAGAGAGAGAGAGCAAGGCAGAGAGTGTGGGAGAGCGAGCGAGGCAGAGAGTGTGGGAGAGAGAGAGAGCGAGGCAGAGAGTGTGAGAGAGAGAGAGAGGCAGAGAGTGTGGGGGAGAGAGAGAGTGAGGCAGAGAGTGTGAGAGAGAGAGCGAGGCAGAGAGTGTGGGAGAGAGAGAGAGCGAGGCAGAGAGTGTGAGAGAGAGAGCGAGGCAGAGAGTGTGGGAGAGAGAGAGAGAGCGAGGCAGAGAGTGTGGGAGAGAGAGAGAGAGAGCGAGGCAGAGAGTGTGGGAGAGAGAGAGAGAGAGCGAGGCAGAGAGTGTGGGAGAGAGAGAGAGAGCGAGGCAGAGAGTGTGGGGGAGAGAGAGAGCGAGGCAGAGAGTGGGAGAGAGAGAGAGAGCGAGGCAGAGAGTGTGGGAGAGAGAGAGAGAGTGAGGCAGAGAGTGTGGGAGAGAGAGAGAGAGCGAGGCAGAGAGTGTGGGAGAGAGAGAGAGTGCGAGGCAGAGAGTGTGGGAGAAAGAGAGGGAGACAAAGAGATAGAGATGGAGAGAGAGAGAGGCGGAGAGAGAGAGAGAAAGCAGAAGAGAGAGAGAGAGAGAGACGGAGAGAGATAGCGACAGAGAGAAAGAGGCAGAGAGAGAGGGAAACATAGAACATAGAATAGTACAGCACAGAACAGGCCCTTCGGCCCACGATGTTGTGCCGACCTTCATCTGAAACCAAGATCAAGCTATCCCACTCCCTACCATCCTGGTGTGCTCCATGTGCCTATCCAATAACCGCTTAAATGTTCCTAAAGTGTCTGACTCCACTATCACTGCAGGCAGTCCATTCCACACCCCAACCACTCTCTGCGTGAAGAACCTACCTCTGATATCCTTCCTATATCTCCCACCATGAACCCTATAGTTATGCCCCCTTGTAATAGCTCCATCCACCCGAGGAAAGAGAGATAAAGACAGAGAGAGAGAAAGGCAGAGAGAGAGTGCGCAATAGAGGTGGAGAGAGAGAGAGATTACGGAGAGAGAGGAAGATGGAGAGGGAGACAGACAAGTGGAGAGAGAGAGAAAGAGGGAAAAAGAGATAGCGGCAGAGAAAGAGAGAGAGAGAAGGAAAGAGAGAGCGGCCAAAAGAGGCAGAGAGAGAAAGAGAGAAGAACGATAGAGGAAGAGGGAGAGTGAGAGAGGGAAAGAGAGAGCGAGCGATCGAGGCACAGAGAAGGAGAGAGAGAGCGAGAGAAAGAGAACGAGCGATAGAGGAAGAGAAAGGGGGTGAGAGAGAGGGAGATGGAGAGAGTGGGAGGTGGAGAGAGAGAGAGGTGGAGAGGTTTAGGGAGGGAATTCCAGAACTTAGGGCCCCCCAGGGCAGCTGAAGGCACGGCCGCCAATGGCGGAGCGATGGGAATGGGGGTGTGCCCTTGAAGCTGGAATTGGAGGAGGGGTAGGTGCGAGTCTCACGGGACGCGAAGGGGGGAGGGGTGGTGGTGGTGGGGTGGGTGGGGGGGGGGGAGGATTTGCGGAGGGGTTGGCAGGAGGGGTGGTGGATGGCTGAGGCCCATGAAGGATTTGACAACTCGGTTGAGAATTTTAACATGGAGCTGCACCCCCCCCCCCCCCCCCGCCCCCCCCGGCCAACAACCTCGAGTGACATTGGTGGATGATGAGTCTGGGAAAGGATGTGTAGATAGTTTGAGTCATGTTGAGATCAAAAAGGAGGAGGTATTGGGGTTCTTGAGAAACATTAAGGTAGACAAGTCCCCAGGGCCTGATGGGATATACCCCAGAATACTGAGAGAGGCAAGGGAGGAAATTGCTGGGGCCTTGAGAGAAATCTTTGTATCCTCACTGGCTACAGGGGAGGTCCCATAGGATTGGAGAATAGCCAATGTTGTTCCTTTGTTTAAGAAGGGTAACAATGATAATCCAGGTAATTACAGGCTGGGACCTTTGCTGTTTGTAATATATGTAATATATGTAAATGATTTGGAGGAAAATGTAACTGGTTTGATTAGTACGTTTGTGGACGACACAAATGTTGGTGGATTTGTGGATAGCGATGAGGACCATCAGAGGATACAGCAGGATATCGATCAATTGGAGACTTGGGCGGAGAGATGGCAGATGGAGTTTAATCCGGACAAATATGAGGTAATGCATTTTGGAAGGTCTAATACAGATAGGAAATATACAGCAAATGGCAGAACCCTTAAGAGTATTGATAGGCAGAGGGATCTGGGTGTACAGGTACACAGGTCACTGAAAGTGGCAACGCAGGTGGAGAAGGTAGTCAAGAAGGCATACGGCATGCTTGCCTTCATCGGCCGGGGCACTGAGTTTAAAAATTGGCAAGTCATGTTGCAGCTTTATAGAATCTTAGTTAGGCCGCACACTTGGAATATAGTGTTCAATTCTGGTCGCCACACTACCAGAAGGATGTGGAGGCTTTGGAGAGGTACAGAAAAGATTTACCAGGATGTTGCCTGGTATGGAGGGCATTAGCTATGAGGAGAGGTTGGAGAAACTTGGTTTGTTCTCACTGGAGCGACGGAGGTTGAGGGGAGACCTGATAGAAGTCTACAAGATTATGAGGGGCATGGACAGAGTGGATAGTCAGAAGCTTTTTCCCAGGGTGGAAGAGTCGATTACTCGGGGGCACAGGTTTAAGGTGCGAGGGGCAAGGTTTAAAGGAGATGTACGAGGCAGATTTTTTACACAGAGGGTGGTGGGTGCCTGGAACTCGCTGCCGGGGGAGGTAGTGGAAGCAGATACGATCGTGAGTTTTAAGGGGTGTCTGGACAAATACATGAATAGGATGGGGAATAGAGGGATATGGTCCCCGGAAGGGTAAGGGGTTTTAGTTAAGTCGGGGGCAGCATGGTCGGTGCAGGCTTGGAGGGCCGAAGGGCCTGTTCCTGTGCTGTAATTTTCTTTGTTCTTTGTTTGTTGAAGCCACGGCTCACAAATCAAAGTGCAGAGTGCTAATTACCAGGATCACTGACTGAAGTGTGGGAAACATTGTCATTGATGTTAGAAAGGGTGGATTCCGAGCTGTCACAATCCCACTCATGATCTGTCGCTGCAATGATGCTGGCACCACAGGTAAAATAATATTTCAGCTGGCTCAGCAGAGTAACAGGGAGGGCACGTGGAACGTGGCCTTTATTTCAAAGGGAACAGAGTATAAAAATAGCGGAATACTTGCTTAAACAACACAATTTGTTCACGGGACCATGGGCATCGCTGGCTGGGCCAGCATTTATTACCCATCCCTACACGGCACGGTGGCACAGTGGTTAGCACTGCTGCCTCACATCTCCAGGGACTCGGTTTCAGTTCTAGCCTCGGGTCACTGTCTGTGCGGAGTCTGCACGTTCTCCCCGCTCGTGTCTGCGTGGGTTTCCTCCGGGTGCTCAGGTTTCCTCCCACAGTCCAAAGATGTGCGGGTTAGGTGGATTGGCCATGCTAAATTGCCCCTTAGTGTCCAAAGATGTGTAGGTTAGGTGGATTGGCCATGCTAAATTGCCCCTTAGTGTCCAAAGATGTGCCGGGTATGTAGATTGGACACCCTTTTGGTGTCTCAAGATATGCAAATTAAGTGAATGGGCCAAATGTCCCAGAATGTGAGGGTTCAGGGGATTAGCAGAGTAAAGACGTGGGTTTAGGGGGATAGGTGGTGCAGGTCTGATGGGCCGAATGGCCTCTTCCTGCACTGTCGGAAGTCTTTGATAATTAGTGTGTGGAACCGCATCCATTCTGTCCGCATGGAGGGAGGGGCGGGAATGTGGAGCAGTGGATAGTCAGAAGCTTTTTCCTCAGGGTGGAAGAGTCGATTACTCGGGGGCGCAGGTTTAAGGTGCGAGGGGCAAGGTTTAAAGGAGATGTACGAGGCAAGTTTTTTTACACAGAGGGTGGTGGGTGCCTGGAACCCGCTGCCGGGGGAGGTAGTGGAAGCGGATACGGTAGTGACTTTTAAGGGGCGTCTGGACAAATACATGAATAGGATGGGGAATAGAGGGATACGGTCCCCGGAAGGGTAGGGGGTTTTAGTTCAGCCGGGCAGCATGGTCGGTGCAGGCTGGGAGGGCCGAAGGGCCTGTTCCTGTGCTGTAATTTTCTTTGTTCTTTGACTCAGTGTGGTATGTTGACCAGTTGTACCCTGCCCCCTGTGCTTCCGAAGGCAGTGGCAGTCTGTGTGAAGAGCAAGTTGCGAATCCCCCCTCCGTCCCCGCCCCCCACCCTCCCCCTCACACAATCCCAAGCAGCTCTGTCACCTCGAGGCTGCTCACTCGTCGCTGAGTGTTGCGACCTTTTCTCAACGTTTCATGTCACGATTCCGTTTCCCTCGTCTTATTAAGCCTGAAGCTGGAATGCATTACTGATTCCTGTGTTGTGGGGAGGGCGGGGGGGGCCTATATTTCCTCACTGGGTTTTAGCCGAGGGGGCTGCCCCCCCGCCCCGCCACCTCCCCCCACCCACCGTCTCGCCGACGCGCGCTCTCATCGCCACGTAGCTTCCTCCGTCGGAGGTTGCGCCCTCAAATTGAAATGAGTTACGACTGCAGAGGATCGTCACAGAACCGTAAAGAGGCCATTCGGCCCATCGAGTCTGCGCTGACTCTCCCGAAGAACATCTTACCCAGACCCTCCCTATCCCCGTTACCCCACACATTTCCCCCGCCAATCCACCTCAACTTCACATCTTTGGACACTAAACGACATTTTTTGGGGCGGCACGGTAGCACAGTGGGTTAGCACTGCTGCTTCACAGCTCCAGGGACCTGGGTCCGATTCCCGACTTGGGTCACTGTCTGTGTGGAGTTTGCACATTCTCCTCGTGTCTGCGTGGGTTTCCTCCGGGTGCTCCGGTTTCCTCCCACTGTCCAAAGATGTGCAGGTTAGGTTGATTGGCCATGCTAAAATTGCCCTTAGTGTCCTGAGATGTGGAGGTGAGAGGGATTAGCAGGTAAATGTGTAGGGATATGGGGGTAGGGCCTGGGATGGGATTGTGGTCAGTGCAGACTCGATGGGCCAAACGGCCTCTTTCTGTACTGCAGGGTTTCTATGATCTTCTAAACAGCAATTAAGCATGGCCAATCCACCTAACCTGCACATCTTTGGACACTAAGGGGCAATTTAGCATGGCCAATCCACCTAACCTGCACATCTTTGGACACTAAGGGGCAATTTAGCATGGCCAATCCACCTAACCTGCACATCTTTGGACACTAAGGGGCAATTTAGCATGGCCAATCCACCTAACCTGCACATCTTTGGACACTAAGGGGCAATTTAGCATAGCCAATCCACCTAACCTGCACATCTTTGGACACTAAGGGACAATTTAGCATGGCCAATACACCTAACCTGCACATCTTTGGACACTAAGGGACAATTTAGCATAGCCAATCCACCTAACCTGCACATCTTTGGACACTAAGGGGCAATTTAGCATGGCCAATCCACCTAACCTGCACATCTTTGGACACTAAGGGACAATTTAGCATGGCCAATACACCTAACCTGCACATCTTTGGACACTAAGGGGCAATTTAGCATGGCCAATCCACCTAACCCGCACATCTTTGGACACTAAGGGGCAATTTAGCATGGCCAATCCACCTAACCTGCACATCTTTGGACACTAAGGGGCAATTTAGCATGGCCAATCCACCTAACCTACACATCTTTGGACACTAAGGGGCAATTTAGCATGGCCAATCCACCTAACCCGCACATCTTTGGACACTAAGGGGCAATTTAGCATGGCCAATCCACCTAACCCACACATCTTTGAACATACTAGCTGGAACGGAATGGGATGGAACATTTAAGTTATGAAGAGTGGTTGGGTAAGCTTGGGTTGTTTCCATTGGAGCAGAGGAGACTTGAGGGGGCGACCTGATTGAGCTCAACAAGATTATGAGGGGCATGGACAGTGGATAGGGAGCAGCTGTTCCCCTTAGTTGAAGGGTCAGTCACGAGGGACATAGGTTCAAGGTGTGGAGCAGGAAGTTTAGGGGGTATGTGAGGAAAAGCTTTTTTACCCAGAGGGGGGTGAGGGTCTGGAATGCGCTGCCTGGGAGGGTGGTGGGGGCGGGATGCCTCACATCCTTTAAACAGTACCTGGATGGGTACTTGGCACATCATAACATTCAGGGCTATGGGCCAAGTGCTGGCATGTGGGATTAGGTGGGAGGTCAGGTGTTTCTAATGTGTCGGTACAGACTCGATGGGCCAAATGGCCTCTTCTGCACGCTATGATTCTCTGGGCCACCCAGTTTCAGTCTCTGTCACGCATCTCCAGCAGCCTGGGAACTAAGCTCTGCACATCCCTCCCCTAAGTATCTCCATCTCTCTCTCTTCCATTTCCTCGCTCCTGTCGTAGCCTTCTGAACGCCAGTCCTGATACCTTTTCAAGTGGACAGGTTTCTGTTTGACCATTTGCTGTATTAAAGGTGCTATATAAATGCAGGTTGTTGTTATTGGGTCCCTCACACATGTAAATGAAGGACCTGACTCCAGCCTGAGGCCTCTGAAACTGGTCCACAACGGTTAAGGGAAGTTGTCCATAAAGGTTTTTTTTCAGTTTACGGATTAGTGTCACAAGTAGGCTTACATTAACACTGCAATGAAGTTACTGTGGCCACCGAGAAGGACAAGGGGGTGGGCAGCAGACACATGGGGAACACCCCCACCTGCAAGTTCCCCCTCCGAGCCACTCACCATCCCGACTTGGAAATATATCGGCCGTTCCTTCACTGTGGCTGGGGTCAAAATCCTGGAACTCCCTCCCTAACAGCACTGTGGGTGTACCTACACCACACGGGGACTGACTGATGTCCAATTACAATCCAGGAACTCCCTCCCTAACAGCACTGTGGGTGTACCTACACCACACGGGGACTGACTGATGTCCAATCACAATCCTGGAACTCCCTCCCTAACAGCACTGTGGGTGTACCTACAACACACGGGGACTGACTGATGTCCAATCACAATCCTGGAACTCCCTCCCTAACAGCACTGTGGGTGTACCTACACCACACACGGGGACTGACTGATGTCCAAAAACAATCCTGGAACTCCCTCCCTAACAGCACTGTGGGTGCACCTACACCACACGGGGACTGACTGACGTCCAATCACAATCCTGGAACTCCCTCCCTAACAGTGCTGTGGGTGTACCTACACCACACGGGGACTGACTGATGTCCAATCACAATCCTGGAACTCCCTCCCTAACAGCACTGTGGGTGTACCTACACCACACACGGGGACTGACTGATGTCCAAAAACAATCCTGGAACTCCCTCCCTAACAGCACTGTGGGTGTACCTACACCACACGGGGACTGACTGATGTCCAATCACAATCCTGGAACTCCCTCCCTAACAGCACTGTGGGTGTACCTACACCACACACGGGGACTGACTGATGTCCAATCACAATCCTGGAACTCCCTCCCTAACAGCACTGTGGGTGTACCTACACCACACGGGGACTGACTGATGTTCAAAAACAATCCTGGAACTCCCTCCCTAACAGCACTGTGGGTGTACCTACACCACACGGGGACTGACTGATGTCCAATCACAATCCTGGAACTCCCTCCCTAACAGCACTGTGGGTGTACCTATACCACACGGGGACTGACTGATGTCCAATCACAATCCTGGAACTCCCTCCCTAACAGCACTGTGGGTGTACCTACACCACACGGGGACTGACTGATGTCCAAAAACAATCCTGGAACTCCCTCCCTAACAGCACTGTGGGTGTACCTACACCACACACGGGGACTGACTGATGTCCAATCACAATCCAGGAACTCCCTCCCTAACAGCACTGTGGATGTACCTACACCACATGGACTGACTGATGTCCAATCACAATCCTGGCACTCCCTCCCTAACAGCACTGTGGGTGTACCTACACCACACGGGGACTGACTGATGTCCAATCACAATCCTGGAACTCCCTCCCTAACAGCACTGTGGGTGTACCTACACCATACGGGGGACTGCGGCGGGTCCAAGATGGCGGCTCACCCACCACCTTCTCGAAGGGCAATTAGGGATGGGGCAATAACGCCAACAACGCCCACATCCCTTGAATTAGTTTTTAGAAAGTGTTTTTCAGGAAGCCACCCCACAGAGTTGGAAGGAGTTGGCATCCCCTCAACCCTGCAAAGTATTTCTGTAATTATAAAAACAAATCCCTCACAAAATGCTGACTTTCAACTCACCTTCCTTCAATTTTCACTGAGCTAAAATTTCCTTTTGGACTTTGCCCCTGTTGAGTGAGGAAGGCTGAGCAAAGATTGAACAGAGGTGTTGGAAATGATGAGGGCTTGGACATTGGCGGAAGGGTCTGTTCACGCCAGATTAACCAATTTAAAATAATTGACGGAAGAACTCGGAGGAGAGCAGAGGAATTTTTTGTTTTTTTAAAACGCAGCCTCAGGGAGGCACTGCGGAAGCTGACTGAATAATAACTTCGAAAGGAGGACTGAAGAAGTGGCTGAGAATAGAGACATTAGCCGGCCTAAGAGGAAGGAACAGGGAGAGTGGCACTAATTGGGTAGTTCAGCACATTGCCAACACCGATGGCAATGGGCCAAATGGCCTCATCTAATCCCCACAGTGCAGAAGGCAGCTTACCAGCGCCTTGCATCTGCACCGACTTCACAAACTACTTGTTCCTCTTTGTTCTTCACCTAACCTGCACATCTTTGGACACTAAGGGGCAATTTATCATGGCCAATCCACCTAACCTGCACGTCTTTGGACACTAAGGGGCAATTTATCATGGCCAATCCACCTAACCTGCACATCTTTGGACACTAAGGGGCAATTTAGCATGGCCAATCCACCTAACCCGTACATCTTTTGGACTGTGGGAGGAAACCGGAGCACCCGGAGGAAACCCACACAGACACGGGGGTGGGAGAACGTGCAGACTCCACAGAGAGAGTCACCCAAGGCTGGGAATTGAACCCAGGTCCCTAGCGCTGTGAGGCAGCAGTGCTAACCACTGTTCCACCGTGCCTTCTTCAGTGCTGTGAAATATTCATTAGCCCTGCAGGTTAATTACCTGTTCAGCTGTGTGTTGGGTAAGAGAAGACCTCTTGCGAGTGACTGCCTGTCTTTGCCCCTCCTCCAATGATGCATGGGGGCCAATCTAATTTTAGAGGGGGCAGCATGGTGGCACAGCGGGTTAGCACTACTGCCTCACAGCGCCAGGGATCCGGGTTCGATTCCCGGATTGTTCACTGTCTGTGTGGAGTCTGCACATTCTCCCCGTGTCTGCGTGGGTTTCCTCTGGGTGCGCCGGTTTCCTCCCACACTCCAAAGCTCTGCAGGTTATGTGGATTGGCTATGCTAAATTGCCCCTTAGTGTCCAAAGATGAGCAGGTTAGTTGGATTGGCTATGCTAAATTGCCCCTTATTGTCCAAAGATGTGCAGGTTAGGTGGATTGGCCGTGCTAAATTGCCTTTTAGTGTCCAAAGATGTGCAGGTTAGGTGGATTGGTCATGCTAAATTGCCCCTTAGTGTCCAAAGATGTGTGGGTTTGGTGGATTGGCCATGCTAAATTGCCCCTTAGTGTCCAAAGATGTGTGGGTTTGGTGGATTGGCCATGCTAAGTGGATGGTGTCTGGGAATAGGGTGGGAAAAATGGCCTGGGTAAGATACACGGTGGGAGAGTCGGTGCAGACTCGCTGGGCCGAATGGCCTCCTTCTGTACTGTGGGGAATCTACGACTGTGGGTGTCACTGTCTGGGGGGGGCGGTGGCGGGAAGTATTAGCATCAGCTCATGCCTGTGGCACACATCAGTCCTTCAGCTAGTTAACAGAACAAAATGTATCGATGCACTGATATTAACCTTGGGATAATGTCAGTGGAATTGTACAGCTCATTTTCAGACAATTAAGAACTGATTTTCCTTATCTGCTGTGCTGAAAATGTCAAACATTTAGCGAGCGTTTTTGAAAAGACTGCAGGCTTAGAGCATGTCCGCATGCTGAGAGGGTTGAGTGAATTGTGAAGAGCCACTTGGGGCAGCTTTTAATGTGTAAATTACTGGGACTGTTCTTGGAGCCGCGCGGAATTTGTGTCAAGTGTTTTTTAGCTGAGCGAAGGTAGTTATGGAGGCCGTTTGGCGCATTCCCATCGCACAGCCGGGGGGCATTTGGCCTGAGGGGACACTGCCAGCCCTCTTGAGAGAGCTGTCCAATTCTTCCCACTCTTCCCCTATCAAACACTTAGAATCCCTACATCTCACAAGAATGGTGGCCATTCAGCCCCTCGTGTCCGCTGCACCAACTCTCCGAAAAACCATCTTACCCAGCCCAACCCCCCTGAAGTCCCATCCCACCCACACATTTAGCATGGCCAATCCACCAAAACTACTCATCTTGGGACACTAAGGGGCAATTTAGCATGGCCAATCCACCTAACCTGCACATCTTTGGACACTAAGGGGCAATTTAGCATGGCCAATACACCTAACCTGCACATCTTTGGACACTAAGGGGCAATTTAGCATGGCCAATACACCTAACCTGCACATCTTTGGACACTAAGGGGCAATTTAGCATGGCCAATCCACCTAACCTGCACATCTTTGGACACTAAGGGACAATTTCGCATGGCCAATACACCTAACCTGCACATCTTTGGACACTAAGGGGCAATTTAGCATGGCCAATCCACCCAACCTGCACATCTTTGGACACTAAGGGGCAATTTAGCATGGCCAATACACCTAACCTGCACATCTTTGGACACTAAGGGGCAATTTAGCATGGCCAATACACCTAACCTGCACATCTTTGGACACTAAGGGGCAATTTAGCATGGCCAATACACCTAACCTGCACATCTTTGGACACTAAGGGGCAATTTAGCATGGCCAATCCACCTAACCTGCATATCTTTGGACACTAAGGGGCAATTTAGCAAGGCCAATCCACCTAACCGGCACATCTTTGGACACTAAGGGGCAATTTAGCAAGGCCAATCCACCTAACCTGCACATCTTTGGACACTAAGGGGCAATTTAGCATGGCCAATCCACTTAACCTGCACTTCTTTGGACACTAATGGGCAATTTAGCACGGCCAATCCAGATTACCCGTACATCTTTGGACTGTGGGAGGAAACCAGAGCACCCGGAGGAAACCCACGCAGGCACGGTGTCACAGTGGTTAGCACTGCTACCTCACAGCGCCGGGGAACCGGGTTCGATTCCCGGCTTGGGTCACTGTCTTTGTGGAGTTTGTGCACCTTCTCCCCCGTGTCTGTGTGGGGTTTCCTCCGGGTGCTCCGGTTTCCTCCCACAGTCCCAAAGATGTGCGGGTTAGGGGGATTGGCCGTGCTAAATTGTTCCTTGGCGTCCAAAGATATGCAGGTTAGTTGGATTGTCCGTGCTAAAATGTCCCTTCGTGTCAGGGTGGCTAGCTAGAGTAAATGTGTACGGTTATGGGAATAGGGTGGGATTGTGGTCGGTGCAGACTCGATGGGCCGAATGGCCTCCTTCTGCACTGTCGGGATTCTATGAACCCTGACAAACTCCGTCTGTCGTGCAGATTACAATAATTGCAATAGCCACAAACACACAGCAGGAGTAGTGAAGATGGGAGTTACCCGTAACAATCCGACTAAGATTGCCGCAACCGGTACATTTTGATTTCAGTGTCCACGGACTAATTTAATTCCTGATGGAGCGCCTTTCATCAGCCCCAACACATTCCCTACTCCTGGTGTGCTTCCGATGCCAGAGGTTCGAACATGTCAGGGAAGGGTTAACAGGGCTGCGCCTTGACCCGATAGCTGATTTCAAAATGACAAAGCGTTTGACACTGCAGACGCGAGGAAGACAGTTCCACTTGTGCGGGAGACCAGGACAATAAGGGGCGATCGGTACGTGATGGTCGATGGGGGCATCAGGAGAAACTTCTTTGCTCAGAGAGTGGGGGAGAATGTGGGACTCGCTCCCACGGGGAGAGGGGGGAGAATGTGGGACTCACTCCCACGGGGAGTGGGGGAGAATGTGGGACTCGCTCCCACGGGGAGTGGGGGAGAATGTGGGACTCGCTCCCACGGGGAGTGGGGGAGAATGTGGGACTCGCTCCCACGGGGAGTGGGGAGAATGTGGGACTCGCTCCCACGGGGGAGTGGGGGAGAATGTGGGACTCGCTCCCACGGGGAGTGGGGAGAATGTGGGACTCGCTCCCACAGGGAGTGGGGGAGAATGTGGGACTCGCTCCCACGGGGAGTGGGGGAGAATGTGGGACTTACTCCCACGGGGAGTGGGGGAGAATGTGGGACTTGCTCCCACGGGGAGTGGGGGAGAATGTGGGACTTGCTCCCACGGGGAGTGGGGGAGAGGAAGAGCATTGGTACATTTAAGAAAAGAAATGGAAGTATTATGTTGATAAGTTAAGATAGAGGAGGTGTGGGAGGAGGTTAGAGCAGTGACCGGTTCAATTGAGTTGCTTTCCTCTATGTTGTATGTTATTCTGGATTATGATAGACCCAGAACCCTGACAATCGTTGCCACCCCACCCCACCCCCTGCCCCAACCCCACCATAAAATCATAGTATCATAGAATCCCTACAGTGCAGAAGGAGCCCATTCAGCCCATGGAGGCTGAACCAACCACAATCCCATCCTATCCTCATATCTTCACGTATTTACCCTGCTAGTCCCCTTGACACTAAGGGGCAATTTAGCATGGCCGATCCACCTAACCTGCACATCTTTGGACATTATAGAATCATAGAATCCTACATTGAAGAAGGAGGCCATTCAGCCCATCGAGTCTACACTAACCACAATCCCACCCAGGCCCTATCCCCATAACGCCATGTATTTACCCCAGCTAGTTCCCCTGATACTAAGAGGCAATTTATCATGGCCAATCCATCTAACCTGCACATCTTGGGAGCAAACCGGAGCACCCGGAGGAAACCCACGCAGACACGGGGGAAGAAACTGTCGGCTCTACACAGACAGTGTCCCGAGCCGGGAATCGAACCCGGGTCCCTGGCGCTGTGAGGCAGCAGTGCTAACCCACTGTAGATTTCCTTCCCTAAAGGGGGAAATTAGTGAACCAGAAGAGTTTTTTTCACGACATTCGATGAGAGTTGTCACTGTTGCCCCATGACTGAAACTGGCTTTATAATTCCAAATTTTATGAATCGATATTAAATTCCACCAGGCGTCATGGTGTGATTTCAACCCGTGATTCCCCCCCCCCACCTCTCCCCCCCAGAAAATTAGCCCTGGGGGGTGGTGTGAGCGGGGATGGAGGTGGTCTCATTACAAATGCAGTGACGAGTGACGTTACCACTTCCTTGGTCCTAGTATTTGTAATTTTCTCTGGGGTTTTGATTTCGACACCAATCTGCGCTCCCCCAAAAGCCGTGTGGCCCCCCCGCGAAATTGAACATTTTTCAGACTCACAAGCTATGTGCCCCCCCGCGAAATTGAACATTTTCCAGACCCACAAGCCGTGTGGCCCCCCCACGAAATTGAACATTTTCCAGACCCACAAGCCGTGTGCCCCCCCGCGAAATTGAACATTTTTCAGACCCACAAACGTATTCATATATCTGTATTATTATTTTTTTTTGCCCGCATTGTCAGGGGGGTTCGCTCCCACTTCACTCGTACATAGGTAACTTTGGCAACTGAAACAAAATCGGATTGGTCGGATTAATATGAAAACCACACATCAGAATCGACATTCAAAGAACTGAGAGACAAGTGTCAGCGGAATCCCGGCTTGTATTCCCAGGTGGAGCGGGGAGCCGCCTAACCCTGTCGCCCATGGCGCAGTCCATCCATCGTCTCTGAGCCAGCGGGTCCGATGAGGAAAGTTAACGAGCGATGTAAAGATCCCGCCAACCATTTTCCTTTTGAGGACGGTGGGGGGGAGGTGGATTTGATGGGAGTTCTACGGCATTCCGTTTGTCCGCAGCCCACCGTAGATCCCGTCCCAAGTGAGCACCCTCCGCGAGTCTCCATGCCGGAATGTATCTGATCCAGGTCAAGGCAGAGTTGGATAAAGCGCGAGAACTTCCTTGACGCCAGTGTCGAACCCTCGCCACCCGAGCGGGCCGGGGGGGGGGGAAAAGTAGAGGATGCCAACCGGGCAGAAAGGGGGCGTCTTTCTCCTCTTTCTCCTCCTCGTGCCGTTTTCCAAGATGGGGTTCTGTGCGTGCGCGCGTTTTGTTCTTAATTCCCGCCCGGTTGGCGCTCCTTGGGATCATCCCCCCCTCTACTTCCAAAGATGGCAGATGGGGCTCTCCGTGCTCAGACGATGCTCTCTTCCAGCTCCTCCGAACTGTAGAAGGCCCCCGTCTTGCCCGTCACTTCAGTTTCGGCGTACTGGAGCAGCATCCCGTGGACGGACTGACTCCGTTTAGTCCAGATGACGCTGAAGCGTTTGGCGTAGCTGTAGCACGTGGTGGCGGCAATGTCACCCATGTCGAAGGAGCAGCTGCGCCGGGCTTTGGTCACGGTGGCCCCCGCCAGTGGCGGCGGCGGCGGGCATGGACGGTCGCAGCTGGCGGAGGCGGGCGCGCCCCGAGGCCCCGGCCCCCCCCTGGCCTGGCCCTGGCCCCCCTCGCCCCCTTCCGCCTCGCCCCGCTGCCGGGAGCGCAGCCTCTTCCTGGGCGGCTTGGCGCGTCCGGGGGGAGGTGGCGGGGCGCAGGAGGAGGGCGGCGGGGGCGGCGTGGGCTTGCCCGCCGGGCAGAGCAGGCCAGCCCGCCGCCGGGGCAGCATCCCGTTGGCCAGGGGCTGGCTGCCGTTGGTCTGCGAGTAGACGTCGGTGACCTTGGGCGACTGGGCGCTGCCGCAGATCTTGTAGCGGACCATCATGGCCACGGTGAAGACCAGCAGGGTGACCACGATGATGCCACCCACAATGACGGTCAGCGTCCCGCCCAGGAAGTGGGCGTGCAGCAGGTGGCAGTGCGGGTACTCCTCCTTGGTGGCGAACTGGGCACAGCCCACCACCTTGGTGGCGGCCAGCTGGGTCACGGCGTCCCCGTAGATGGCCAGGATGCACAGGTCGTAGTCCGCTCCCGAGATGAGGTTCTTCAGGATGAAAGCTTTGCTGGTGGAAGAGATGATCCTGAAAGGACAAAAGAGAGAGAGAGAGAGAGGTGTGAGAGAGAGGCAGAGGAAAAGCCCCACCCTGCGCCAACATTTGGCCCTTTTCCAGATGCACCATAGAAAGCATCCTTTCCGGATTTATTACAGCTTGGTGTTGTTACTTCAGAAGGAACTCTTCACATGCAGACAATAAAAATAACACAAAACTTACTCCAACTTATAAATCAAAGAAAGGGTTTAATAAAAAAACTTCATTACTCCAAACTTGGGGCCTCGCCCTGGGCCAATCCGAAGTGCCCCACAATTCCCAACAGGTTCTTATTTGTAATGAGTCAGCTGGTCAGCTGACCATCACATTGTTCTGTAATTGGTCCACTGGGTCAGCTGACCCTCACAGCTTGTTACCATTGGTCACATTACATCCAATACAAAGCTGTCACCGGTTACATTCCAACAGGTATGGGCTCCTGCTCTGCCCAAGACCGCAGGAACCTACAGAAGGGTCGTGAATGTAGCCCAGTCCCATCACGCAAACCAGCCTCCCATCCATTGACTCTGTCTACACTTCCCGCTGCCTCAGGGAAAAGCAGCCGGCATAATCAAGGACCCCACGCACCCCGGACATTCTCTCTTCCACCTTCTTCCGTCGGGAAAAAGATACAAAAGTCTGAGGTCACGTACCAACCGACTCAAGAACAGCTTCTTCCCTGCTGCCGTCAGACTTTTGAATGGACTTACCTTGCATTAAGTTGATCTTTCTCTGCACCCTAGCTATGACTGTAACACTACATTCTGCACTCTCTCCTTTCCTTCTCCTCTATGTGATCTATGAACGGTATGCTTTGTCTGTATAGTGCGCAAGAAACAATACTTTTCACTGTATCCCAATACATGTGACAACAATATATCAAATCAAAATCAAATTCTGCACTTTAGCCATGAGAATCAGAATGAAAATCGCCCAAATGACCTGCCCCAGCCTCCACACCGCTTCCCAAACTATTTTCTCTTCCCGCACCGAGCATGTTTCCATAGCTAGTCTTTCCCGGAACAGGTCGCTACTGTCTGATTTAATTTGACTTGATTTGATTTGATTTATTATTGTCACATGTATTGGGATACAGTGAAAAGTATTGTTTCTTGCACGCTATACAGACAAAGCATACCGTTCATAGAGAAGGAAAGGAGAGAGTGCAGAATGTGTGTTATTATACAGACCTGTACACCTGTTACTATACAGATCTATATCAGACTATATAGGTGGCACAGTGGGTTAGCACTGCTGCCTCACGGTGCCAGGGACCCGGGTTCGATTCCCGACCTCGGGTCACTGTGTGGAGTTTGCACGTTCTCCCCGTGTCTGCGTGGGTTTCCTCCGGGTGCTCCGGTTTCCTCCCACAGTCCAAAGATGTGTGGGCTAGGTTGATTGGCCGTGCTAAATTACCCCGATTGTCAGGGGGATTAGTGGGGTAAATTAGGGTTATGGGAATAGGGCCTGGGTGGGATTGCGGTCGGTACAGACCAGATGGGCTGAATGGCCTCCTTCTGTAGTGTAGGGATTCTATAAACTATGACAAAGCACACTGTCCATACAGTACACAGGAGAGAAGGAGATGAGAGGGTACAGAATGTAGTGTTACAGTCACAGCTAGGGGTGTAGAGAAAGATCAACTTAATGCGAGGTAGGTCCATTCAAAAGTCTGACAGCAGCAGGGAAGAACCTGTTCTTGAGTCGGTTAGTACGTGACCTCAGACTTTTGTATCTTTTTCCCGACGGAAGAAGGTGGAAGAGAGAATGTCCGGGGTGCGTGGGGTCCTTGATTATGCTAACTGCTTTTCCCCGAGGCAGCGGGAAGTGTAGACAGAGTCAACGGATGGGAGGCTGGTTTGCGTGATGGACTGGGCTGCATTCACGATCGTTTGTAGTTCCTTGCAGTCTTGCTCAGAGGGGGCTTGTAACTTGAGGGAGCCGTCAAGGAGTGGGAGGGGGTGTCACTCATGGAACATAGAACAGTACAGCACAGGAACAGGCCCGACGGCCCATCATGTTGTGTCGAACATAAGAACTAGGAGCAGGATTGGCCATCTGGCCCCTCGAGCCTGCTCCGCCAGTCAATAAGATCATGGCTGATCTTTTTGTGGACTCAGCTCCACTTACCCGCCCGCTCACCATAACCCTTAATTCCTTTCCTGTTCAAAAATCTATCTATCCTTGCCTTAAAAACATTCAACGAGGTAGCCTCAACTGGGCAGGGAATTCCACGGATTCACAACCCTTTGTGTGAAGAAGTTCCTCCTCAACTCAGTCCTAAATCTGCTTCCCCTTATTTTGAGGCCATGCCCCCTAGTTCTAGTTTCACCCGTCAGTGGAAACAACTTCCCTGCTTCTATCTTATCTATTCCCTTCATAATCTGATATGTTTCTATAAGATCCCCCCCTCATTCTTCTGAATTCCAATGAGTATAGCCCCAGTCTCCCCTCATAAGCCAACCCTCTCAACTCTGGAATCAACCTAGTGAATCTCCTCTGCACCCCCTCCAGTGCCAGTATATCCTTTCTCAAGTATGGCACCAAATTAAACTACTCCCTTCTGCCTGCCCTTGCTCCATATCCCTCTATTCTCTACATATTCATGTGCTTATCTGGAAGCCCCTTAAATGCCCCTATCCATCCAAAGATGTGCAGGTTAGGTGGATTGGCCGTGCTAAATTGCCCCTTAATGTCCAAAGATGTGCAGGTTAGGTGGATTGGCCGTGCTAAATTGCCCCTTAGTGTCCAAAGATGCGCAGGTTAGGTGGATTGGCCATGCTAAATTGCCCTTTAGTGTCCAAAGATGTGAAGGTAAGGTGGATTGGCCATGCTAAATTGCCCCTTAGTGTCCAAAGATGTCCGGGTTAGGTGGATTGGCCATGCTAAATTGCCCCTTAGTGTCCAAAGATGTGCAGGTTGGGTGGATTGGCCGTGCTAAATTGCCCCTTAGTGTCCAAAGATGTGTAGGTTAGGTGGATCAGTCATGCGAAATTGCCCCTTAGTGTCAGGGGGGTTAGCAGCGTAAATACATGAGGTTATGGGGATGGGGCCTGGGTGGGATGGTAGTCAGTGCAGGCACGATGGGCCGAATGGCCTCCTTCTGCACTGTCAGGATTCTAAGATTGTATGAGTACCCTGCAAAGAAACACTCTGCAAGACAGGCCCTCCGGAAATAGACCCGACAACCTCGCTCAGAAATGAGCCCAGCGATATTCCCCAATAATTACCCCTCTTTATACATAGCGGCAGCAATACGCCCACTCACACCATCCCCCTCCCGTTCAACCGACTGGAGGAATAAGCCGACCACCGTCCGCCCTTCCCCACCTATTCGCGGGCAGCCTGCTGGAAAACCGTGACAGTATTTTCCAAATCAGGTTGGGTTTGAAGAATGTAATCTGATTTTTCACATCTCAGCGCCCCGCTGAAATGTGAGCTGATTAAACCATTGAAAAGCCTCTCAGCAGTGAACGGATGCCGGCAGTCAGGGGACCCAAGCAGATGTGGGTGTCGCTGCTACTGACTCGGACTTGGCTGAGTGCTCAGGATCAGCGCTCACTGCGAAACATGCAAAATTCCGTATTTCAGTTCCGATTAAGGACAGAGAGAGAGAAAGGAATTCAAATCCAAAATTAACACGAGGCTCGGGGCTTCTCGGAGTGCAATGCCTTGAAGTAGCGCCGGGGTGGTGGCGGGGTGTTGTATTGTGTGCAACAATGCGGGGCAGCACGGTGGTTAGCGCTGCTGCCTCACGGCGCCAGGGACCCGGGTTCAATTCCAGCCTCGGGGCACATTCTGCCCCCCGTGTCTGCGTGGGTTTCTTCCGGATGCTCCAGTTTCCTCCCACACTCCAAAGATGGAAAGGTGAGGTGGATTGGCCGTGCTAAATTGTCCCTTAGTTGTCCAAAGATGTGTAGGTTAGGTGGATTGGCCATGCTAAATTGCCCCTTACTGTACAAAGATGTGCGGGTTAGGTGGATTGGCCATGCTAAATTGCCCCTTACTGTCCAAAGATGTGTAGGTTAGGGTGGATTGGCCATGCTAAATTGCCCCCTTAGTGTCCAAAGATGTGTAGGTTAGGTGGATTGGCCATGCTAAATTGCCCCTTACTGTCCAAAGATGTGTAGGTTAGGTGGATTGGCCATGCTAAATTGCCCCTTACTGTCCAAAGATGTGTAGGTTAGGTGGATTGGCCATGCTAAATTGCCCCTTACTGTACAAAGATGTGCGGGTTAGGTGGATTGGCCATGCTAAATTGCCCCTTACTGTCCAAAGATGTGTAGGTTAGGGTGGATTGGCCATGCTAAATTGCCCCCTTAGTGTCCAAAGATGTGCAGATTAGGTGGATTGGCCATGCTAAATTGCCCCTTAGTGTCCAAAGATGTGCAGATTAGGTGGATTGGCCATGCTAAATTGCCCCTTAGTGTCCAAAGATGTGTAGGTTAGGTGGATTGGCCATGCTAAATTGCCCCTTACTGTCCAAAGATGTGTAGGTTAGGTGGATTGGCCATGCTAAATTGCCCCTTACTGTCCAAAGATGTGTAGGTTAGGTGGATAGGCCATGCTAAATTGCCCCTTAGTATCCAAAGATGTGTAGGTTAGGTGGATTGGCCATGCTAAATTGCCCCATAGTGTCCAAAGATGTTCAGGTCAGGTGGATTGGCCATGCTAAATTGCCCCTTACTGTCCAAAGATGTGTAGGTTAGGTGGATAGGCCATGCTAAATTGCCCCTTAGTGTCCAAAGATGTGCAGGTTAGATGGATTGGCCATGCTAAATTGCCCCTTAGTGTCCAAAGATATGCAGGTTAGGTGGATTGGCCATGCTAAATTGTCCCTCAGATTAGCTAGGGTAAATACATCAGGTTATGGGGATAGGGTCTAAGGGGCAATTTAGCATGTCAATCCACCTGACCCACACATCTTTGGATACTAAGGGACAATTTAGCACGGTCATTTTGCACTGTATGATTCTATGGTTCTAACACTCCAATTTGCTTTACGACTTATTAAAAAGCTGCGGTCACGTTTGCCTGACCATCTCCTGTGGGCAAGCCAGCAGCGAGAAGTGGTTTGCATCGCTGGCCGAGTAATCCAGGGGCCCCGTTCGACTGATCCAGAGATTGCCAGTTCAAATCCCACTTTAGGAGTTGAGAGAATTTGAATTCAATTTAAGAGAGAGAAAAAAATAAATCTGGGAATAAGAGAGAATGCGGTGAAAAACTCGACTGATTCGCTAATCTCCTCAGGGAATTCTGCTCATGATCCAGTCAGACCCTCTGGTGCAGTGGTGAAGGAAAGTTGCGCTGTCTGAGGGGCTGAAAGATCAGAACCAGAGCCCTGAACACGCTCTGACAGGTTAAAGTTCATTTATTAGTGTCAGAAGTAGGCTTACATTAACACTGCAATGAAGTTACCATGAAAATCTCCAGTCGCCACACTCCGTTCAGGCACACTGAAGGAGAATTTAGCACGGCCAATGCACCTAACCAGCAGGTCTTTTGGACTGTGGGAGGAAACCGGAGCACCCGGAGGAAACCCACGCAGACACGGGGAGAATGTGCAAACTCCACACAGACAGTGGCCCAAGCCGGGAGTCGAACCTGGGTCCCTGGCGCTGTGAGGCGGCAGTGCTAACCATTGTGCCACCATGGCCAATCCACCTAACCCGCACATCAAGGGGCAATTTAGCATGGCCAATCCACCTAACCAGCACATCTTTGGACACTAAGGGGAAATTTAGCATGACCAATCCACCTAACCTGCACACCTTTGAAGTGTAGGAGGAAACTGGAGCACCCTGAGGAAACCCACGCAGAGACGGGGAAAACGTGCACACTCCGCATAGACAGTGACCCGAGGCCGGGAATTGAACCCGGCTCCCTGGCGCTGTGAGGCAGCAGTGCTAACCACGTGCCACCGTGCCTCCCTCCCCCAGACACAGGTTCTTCACGCTGTCCTCCAAGGACCAGCTCCAGCAATTAAAACTGTGCTAACCCAGTTGAAACCAACTCCCTGAGTCGTCTCTTCATTGCAATTCGTGGGAGCTTGCTCCCAAATGGCCGCACCCCCCCTTGACGTTTCGCCACGGTGACGACTTACTCAGTTAATGGTAGGGCATTGGGGAGAGTTACAGAACAAAGAGATCTCGGGGTACAGGTTCATAGCTCCTTGAAAGTGGAGTCACAGGTGGACAGAGTGGTGAAGAAGGCATTCGACATGCTTGGTTTCATCGGTCAGAACATTGAATACAGGAGTTGGGACGTCTTGTTGAAGTTGTACAAGACATTGGTAAGGCCACACTTGGAATACTGTGTGCAATTCTGGTCACCCTATTATAGAAAGGATATTATTAAACTAGAAAGAGTGCAGAAAAGATTTACTAGGATGTTACCGGGACTTGATGGTTTGAGTTAAAAGGAGAGGCTGGATGGACTGGGACATTTTTCCTTGGAGGGTAGGAGGCTGAGCGGTGATCTTATAGAGGTCTATAAAATAATGAGGGGCATAGATCAGCTAGATAGTCAATATCTTTTCCCAAAGGTAGGGGAGTCTAAAACTAGAGGGCACAGTTTTAAGATGAGAGGGGAGAGATACAAAAGGGTCCACAGGGGAAATTTTTTTACCCAGAGGGTGGTGAGTGTCTGGAACGAGCTGCCAGATTTACGAGGAGAGGCGGGTACAATTTTGTCTTTTAAAAAGCACTTAGCTTAAGGGTAAGATGGATATTGAGGGATATGGGCCAAATGTGAGCAATTGGGGACTAAAAAAAAAAGGGCGCCATGGACAAGTTGGGCTGAAGGGCCTGTTTCCATGCTGTAAACCTCTATGACTCTATCTTGTGCGGAGTCTGCACGTTCTCCCCGTGTCTGCGTGGGTTTCCTCCGGGTGCTCCGGTTTCGTCCCACAGTCCGAAAGACGTGCAGGTTGGGTGGATTGGCCGTGCTAAATTGTCCCTCAGTGTCAGGGGGACTAGCTAGGGTAAATGCATGGGGTTATGGGGATAGGGCTTGGGTGGGATTGTGATCAGTGCTGACTTGATGGGCCAAATGGCCTCCTCCTGCACTGCCGGGATTCTTTGACTCCATGCCCTGTGGCGGATGCTGAAGGCACAAGTCTCTCTCTCTCTCTGACTCTGTCTTTGAGCAAGGAAACCTGTTGTCCTTTTCCGGATTCCGGTCCCACACACATTTAACCAACGGGGCCATGAGGTCTGGAAAATAGAAAAGATGTCCTTGCCAGCGACGCCCACGTCAGCAGAACCGACAATCACTCTTTTTCGTTTCTCGTTTAATTTAAAAATCCGCTGTTGTGAGGAGGCTCAGAAACATTGTGAAATTCTGTATGGCACTCGGAGCTTTAGCTGCCTTGCTAGTTGCCATGGCGATCGTCTTCCATCTACACGGCAACTGGTACTCACGGAGAAAGGGATTGAGTGGGTGAAAGGCCGAGAGTGAGGAGGTATCTTTACCCAACAACCACAAACGGTGCGCTAAATCTGTGCCGCACACTTTCAGGTGCCAAAGCATTAATTTATTTTCGTGGGACATGGGCGTCGCTGGCTGGGCCCAGCATTTATTGCCCATCCCTAGTTGCCCCTGGAGGGCAGTTGAGAGTCAACCACATTGCTGTGGAGTCACATGTAGGCCAGACCGGGGTAAGGATGGCAGATTTCCTTCCCTAAAGTGGACCAGATGGGTTTTTCCGACAATCGACAATGGTTTTTTTTTTTAAGTTTTTTTTTAACTGGTCGGTGCAACATCGTGGGCCGAAGGGCCTGTTCTGCGCTGTAATGTTCTATGTTCTATGTTCTATGTTCTATGTTTCACGGTCATCGTGAAAGGGGTTAGGGGGACGCGATGGCCTACAGGCTCCAAGAATAAAAAAGGCCTACCCCTGTCCCTTTCACCTCCCTCGCTGCTGCTGAGGGGAGACGTTGGCCGAGTGGTATTATCGCTAAACTGTTAATCCAGAAACTCAGCTAATGTTCTGGGGGACCTGGGTTCGAATCCTGCCACGGCAGACGGTGGAATTTGAATTCAATAAAAAGTATCTGGAATTAAGAATCTCCTGATGACCCATTGTCGGAAAAACCCATCTGGGTTCACTCACGTGAAATTGCCTCTTGGTGTCCAAAGATGTGCGGGTTAAGTGGATTGGCCATGCTAAATTGCCCCCTTAGTGTCCAAAGATGTGCAGGTTAGGTGGATTGGCCATGCTAAATTGCCCCTTAGTGTCCAAAGATGTGCAGGTTAGGTGGATTGGCCATGCTAAATTGTCCCTTAGTATCCAAAAATGTGTAGGTTAGGTGGATTGGCCGTGCTAAATTGCCCCTTATGTGTCCAAAGATGTGCAGGTTAGGTGGATTGGCCATGTTAAATTGCCCCTTCATGTCCAAAGATGTGTAGGTTAGGTGGATTGGCCATGCTAAACTGCCCCTTAGTGTCCAAAGATGTGCAGGTTAGGTGGATTGGCCATGCTAAATTGCCCCTTCATGTCCAAAGATGTGTAGGTTAGGTGGATTGGCCATGCTAAACCGCCCCTTAGTGTCCAAAGATGTGCGGGTTAGATGGATTGGCCATGCTAAATTGCCCCTTAGTGTCCAAAGATGTGCTGGTTAGGTGGATTGGCCATGCTAAATTGCCCCTTAGTGTCCAAAGATGTGCTGGTTAGGTGGATTGGCCGTGCTAAATTGCCCCTTAGTGTCCAAAGATGTGCAGGTTAGGTGGATTGGCCATGCTAAATTGCCCCTTAGTGTCCAAAGATGTGCAGGTTAGGTGGATTGGCCATGCTAAACTGCCCCTTAGTGTCCAAAGATGTGCAGGTTATGTTGATTAGACATGCTAAACGCACAGGGTTACGGGGATTTGGCGGTGGCATGGGCCTGGGTAAAATGCTCTTTCGGAGAGCTGGTGCAGACTTGATCGGCTGAATGTCCTCGTTATGCACTGTAGGCATTCTATGGATGAATGTTGGGGTGCTGGGGAGAGTTGGAGGAGTGCAGAGGTGTGTAGAATGGCCAGAGATGACAGAGCTAAGGGAAGGCAATGGCGTAGTGGTATTATCACTGCACTATGAATCCAGAAACTCAGCTGATGTTCTGGGGACTTAAGTTCGAATCCCGCCACGGCAGATGGTGGAATTTGAATTCGATAAAACATGTCTGGAATTAGGAATCTACGATGACCATGAGAACTGTGTCGATTGTCGGAAAGACCCCATCTGTGTTCACTAATATCCTGCAGGGAAGGAAATCTGCCGTCCTTACCCCGGTCTGGCCTACATGTGACTCCAGAGCCACAGCAATGTGGTTGACTCTCAACTGCCCTCCAAGGGGCAACTAGGGATGGGCAATAAATGCTGGGCCCAGCCAGCGACGCCCATGTCCCAGGAATGAATAATAAGAAGTAGATAGGATTGCTCTCAGTCTCGGATGTCTGCAAGCTGAGGAAAGGAAGGCTGCCCAGGAGTGCATTTGCGCAGTCAGTTCTGGAGGTATAAGTGTGTTCGAAGAGGGTTCAGCAGGAGATGGACTGGGGCATGGCCATGTTACAGAGAAGGGAGTAGATAACGCTGCAATCTGCCGAAGGTTAAACATGACCAAAGCTTGTGGCTGTTTGTACTTTCCCAGTGTTGATTCATACAACTACATTGAGAATAGATAATAGTCTTGTAAACGCTGTCATTACACCCTCTTACTCGCTCTAGTTTCTGTGTAAATACAGACACAGAAATTGACAATGGAAATATCATGACCATCACTCAATCCCCCCGTTCTCAACATCCTGGGGGTTACCATTGATCAGAAACTCAATTAGACCCAGCCATATAAACTGTACAGGGCTAAAGGAGGCCATTTGGCCCAGCGAGTCTGCACTGACTCCCTGACAGAGCATCCCACCCAGACCTTATCCCCATTAGGTCAGAGGCTGGGAATCCAGCAGAGAGTAACTCACCTCCTGACCCCCCCCCAAAGCCTGTCCACTGGGAATCCTGCAGAGTGTAACTCACCTCCTGACTCCCCCCCAAAGCCTGTCCACTGGGAATCCTGCGGAGAGTAACTCACCTCCTGACTCCCCTCAAAGCCTGTCCACTGGGAATCCTGCGGAGAGTAACTCACCTCCTGACTCCCCTCAAAGCCTGTCCACTGGGAATCCTGCAGAGAGTAACTCACCTTCTGACCCCCCCCAAAGCCTGTCCACTGGGAATCCTGCGGAGAGTAACTCACCTCCTGACTCCCCTCAAAGCCTGTCCACTGGGAATCCTGCGGAGAGTAACTCACCTCCTGACTCCCCCCAAAGCCTGTCCACCATCTCCAAGGACACAAGTCAGGAGTGCGATGGAACACTCCCCACTTGCCTGGATGAGTGCGGCTCCCAACAACACTCGAGAAGCTCGACACCATCCAGGACAAAGCAGCCCCGCTCGATCGACACGCTAACCACAAACACTCACTCTCAACACCACTGACGCACAGTGGCAGCAGTGTGTACCATCTACAAGATGCACTGCAGCCACTCGCCAAGGCTCCTTCGACAGCACCTTCCAAACCCACCACCTCTACCACCTAGAAGGACAAGGGGGGGGGCAGCAGACACATGTGGAACACCACCACCTGCAAGTTCCCCCTCCGAGCCACTCACCATCCCGACTTGGAAATATATCAGCCGTTCCTTCACTGTGGCTGGGGTCAAAATCCCGGAACTCCCACCCTAACAGCACTGTGGGTGTACCTACACCACACAGGACTGACTGATGTCCAATCACAATCCTGGAACTCCCTCCCTAACAGCACTGTGGGTGTACCTACACCACACAGGACTGACTGATGTCCAATCACAATCCTGGAACTCCCTCCCTAACAGCACTGTGGGTGTACCTACACCACACGGGGGACTGACTGATGTCCAATCACAATCCTGGAACTCCCTCCCTAACAGCACTGTGGATGTACCTACACCACACAGGACTGACTGATGTCCAATCACAATCCTGGAACTCCCTCCCTAACAGCACTGTGGGTGTACCTACACCACACGGGGACAGACTGATGTCCAATCCCAATCCTGGAACTCCCTCCCTAACAGCACTGTGGGTGTACCTACACCACACGGGGACTGCAGTGGGTTCAAGATGGCGGCTTCACCCACCACCTTCTCAAGAGGGCGATTAGGGATGGGGGGGGGTAAATATTAGGTCCGGTCAGCGACACCCACACCCTGTGAAAGAATATATATATATAAAAACACGAGTGATTGCCAATTCTGAAATGGGGACTAAATTGTAACAACGTGGATCAAGGTTCAATTCCCTTGTGCCCTCTAACCCTCCTCCTCTGAACCGTTGGTCTTTACTTATTAATTCGTGGGACATGGGCGTCGCTGGCTGGGCCCAGCATTTATTGCCCATCCCTAGTTGCCCCTTGGAGGGCAGTTGAGAGTCAACCACATTACTGTGGCTCTAGAGTCACATGTAGGCCAGACTGGGGTAAGGACGGCAGATTTCCTTACCTAAACGAGATTAGTGAACCAGATGGGTTTTTCAGACAATCGATCATCAGTAGATTTCTAATTCCAGAATTTTTTTTAGTTGAATTCAAATTCCACCATCTGCCGTGGCGGGATTCGAACCCAGGTCCCCCAGAACGCTCGCTGAGTTTCTGGATTAATAGTCTAGCGATAATACCATTAGGCCATCACCTCCCCTCAGCAGCAGCAAGGGAGGTTATCGAGACAGGGGCAGGCCTTTTTTGTTCTTGGAGCCTGTTCTACATTGAACGTTGAGTATAATAATGAGGATGATAGTGTGGTTCTGAGGATGTGTCTGGGCTGAGAAAGTAATTACTATTGGTGTTGGGCTGATGAAGTATCCCAATCCCTCAGTGTATGAGCTCCTGGTGACATAGTACTGTCACAGAGGTCTATGGCACAGTAGCAAAAGGCACTTCAGCCCATCAAGTGAGCGACAGTCAAAGGGAAAATTATTCCTACCCATTTTGCAACACCATCTTTGCACTACTATGTATTAGGAACATAGAAACTAGAAGCAGGAGGAGGCCATTCAGCCCTTCCAGCCTGTTCCGCCATTCATTTTGATCATGGCTGATCATCAAATTCAACATCCTGAGCAAGTCCCTCGATCCCTTTCGCCCCAAGAGCGATATCTAATTTCATCCTGAAATCACACAACGTTTTGGCCTCAACTACTTTCTGTGGGAGTGAATTCCACCGCTCTCTGGGTGAAGAAATTTCTCCTCACCTCAGTCCTAAAAGGTTTACCCCCTTATCCTCAAACTATGACCCCTAGTTCTGGACTCCCCCCACCATCGGGAACATTCTTTTCGAATCTACCCTGTCTAACCCTGTTAGAATTTTATAAGTTTCTATGAGATTCCCTCACACTTCTAAACTCCAGTGAATATAATCCTAACCGACTTGGTCTCTCCTCATATGACAGACCTGCCATCCCAGGAATCAGCCTGGTAAACCTTCGCTGCGCTCCCTCTATAGCAAGGACATCCTTCCTCAGATAAGGACAACAAAACTGCACACAATACTCCAGGTGTGGCCTCACCAACGCCCTGTACAATTGCAGCAAAACATCCCTATCCCTATACTCAAATCCTCTCGCTATGAAGGCCAACATACCTTCTTTACTGCCTGCTGTACCTGGGCACTTACTTTCACGACTGATGCACGAGGACTCCAAGGTCTCGCTGAGTGTCCAATTTACATAAAAGCAAAATATCGCGGATGCCGGAATCTGAAACAAAAACAGAAAAGGCTGGAAAGTCTCAGCAGGTCTGACAGCGTCTGTGGAGAGAGAATAGAGCCGATGTTTCGAGTCCAAATGGCCCTCTGACGAAGGGTCATCCAGACTCAGAATGTTGGCTCTATTCTCTCTCCACAGACGCTGTCAGACCTGCCGAGATTTTCCAGCATTTTCTGTTTTTGTCTCTCAATTAACACCCATCCAAATAATAATCTGCCTTCCTATTCTTGCTGCTGAAGTGGATAAGCTCACATTTATCTACATTATTACTACATCTATATGGGTGGCACGGTGGCACAGTGGGTTACTGCTGCGGCCTCCCAGCGCCAGGGACCCGGGTTCGATTCCTGGCAGAGTCTGCACATTCTCCCCGTGTCTGCGTGGGTTTCCTCCGGGTGCTCCGATTTCCTCCCACAGTCCAAAAGATGTGCAGGTTAGGTGGATTGGCCATGCTAAATTGTCCCTTAGTGTCCAAGGATGTGCAGGTTAGGTGGATTGGCCATGCTAAATTGCCCCTTAGTGTCCAAAGATGTACAGGTTAGGTAGATTGGCCATGCTAAATTGCCTCTTAGTGTCCAAAGATGAACAGGTTAGGTGGATTGGCCATGCTAAATTGCCTTTTAGTGTCCAAAGATGTGCAGGTTAGGTGGATTGGCCATGCTAAATTGCCTTTTAGTGTCCAAAGATGTGCAGGTTAGGTGGATTGGCCGTGCTAAATTGCCCCTTAGTGTCCAAGGATGTACAGGCTAGGTGGATTGGCCATGCTAAATTGCCCTTTCGTGTCCAAATATGTGCGGGTTAGGTGGATTGGCCATGCTAAATTGCCCCTTAGTGTCCAAAGATGTGCAGGTTAGGTGGATTGGCCATGCTAAATTGCCCCTTCGTGTCCAAATATGTGCGGGTTAGGTGGATTGGCCATGCTAAATTGCCCCTTAGTTTCCAAAGATGTGCAGGTTAGGTGGATTGGCCATGCTAAACTGCCCCTTAGTGTCCAAAGACGTGCTGGTTAGGTGCTAAGTTCTCCCTCAGTGTTACCCGAACAGACACCGGAGTGTGGCGACTTGGAAATTTTCACAGTATTTTCACTTCATTGCGGTGTTAATGTAAGCCAACTTGCGACTGATAGATTAATAAAGTGAATAAGTATCTGCCACGCAGATGCCCACACACTCAGCCTGTCCAAACCATCTCTATATCCTCCTCACAGCTCACCCTCCCACCCGGCGCGAGGGGTGGAGCTGGGCTTACCTGTACACCAGCGTCTCGTCCACCGAGGAGTTGTACTGGATCTGGTACATCCACACGCCATGCTGGGGCTTGGCGGCTGGCCAGCGCACCAGGGCGGTGGTGGCCGTCACGTCCAGCACCGCCACCGTCCTGTCGGGCCCCCGCCGGCCCTCCGTGCCGTTGGCGGCGGAGGGCTTGTTGGAGGTGGTGATGTCGGAGGAGCCCGGGTCGCGGTGCGGCACCCGGACGGTGCCGTTGCCGCGGTGCGGCAGGGGGATGATCCTGAGGTCGGCCAGCGCCGTGGATTCGCCAGCGGCGTTGGTGGCAAAGCAGGTGTAGGTGCCGCCGTCCCGCACCGTGGTCACCAGGATGTCCAGGGTGCCGTTGCGGTATGAGGTGACCCGGGAGGAGTTGGAGACAATCTTGTCCTCCGGCGACACCCAGTGGACGGCGGGTTCCGGGTCGCCGATGGCCCGGCACTTGAGGGTGGCCCTCTGGCCCTCCAGGATCCAGACCTTGTGGGTGTGCCGGGTGATGAGGGGCGGCTCACACACAAACTCCTCCTCCGGGATGTACCAGAAGTACTTGCCGGACAGGTGGGCGGGCGTGGCACACGTCTCCATGTCATCCTCCCTGACCAAACGGCGGAGCCACAGCAGCTCGCAGTTGCAGTGCAGCGGGTTGCCGCCAAAGCTCAGGGTGATGGTGGAGGTGTACGGTGTGGGGCTCACCACCCCGGTCTGCGAGCGGGCGAAGAGGGAGTCCGGGGGCAGCGTCTGGAGCCGGTTGGAGGTCATGTCCAGCCGCGCCAGCTTGAAGAGTTCGGCGAAGGTGCCCGCCATGACGTACTCGATGAGGTTGTGGTCCAGGTTGAGGGTATGTAGGTTGACCATGCCCCGGACGGCCTCCCAGGGCACCGTCTGGAGGTTGTTGAAGGACAGGTCCAGGTCTTCCAGGGTGAGCAGGAAATCGTCGAAGGCGGACGCCACGATGCTGGTCAGCTGGTTGTTGTTGACGATGAGGTGTTGGAGGTTGACCATCCCGCTGAGGTTGTCCTCCCGCAGGGCGGCTAGCCGGTTGCTGTCCAGGTGCAAGGAGCGCAGGCTCTCCAGGTCGGCGAAGGCGAAGGGCTGGATGAAGCTGATGGTGTTGCGGGACAGCGTGAGGTCCACCAGGCCCGACATGTTGAGGAAGTCCCGCTGCTCCACCGCCCGGATGAAGTTATCCGCTAGCCTCAGCTCCACCGTGCGCCGGTCGATGTTGATGGGGATAAAGAGGAGGCCCTTGTTGGCGCACAGGGTGCTGAGCGACTCGGAGAGGTTCTGGCACGTGCAGTGGAAGGGGCACGCCTCGGTCACCGCCGCCAAGCTCCCAGCCAGCACCAACCCCAGGAGGAGTCTGTCCATCGCGGGGCCGTCAGGGAAACCTGGGGGCAGAGGACACCGGGGTTAGATCAGCGTGGATGGAAGCCTTGCGGTCAGACACATGCACCCCCCCCCCCCCCCCAGACTAACGGGAAGCTCAATTACTAACCGATAGCACCTCGTACAAGCTACACTCCTCTCTAAGCCAACCTGTGCGACAAGCCTCGCCCTGCCAGGGTCCCGGGTTCGATTCCCGGTCTCGGGTCACTGTCTGTGTGCAGTTTGCACATTCTCCCCCGTGTCTGCGTGAGTTTCCTCCGGGTGCTCCGGTTTCCTCCCACAGTCCGAAAGACGTGCTGGTTAGGTGGATTGGCCGTGCTAAATTGCCCCTTCGTGTCAGGGAGGCTAGCTCGGGTAAATGCATGGGGCTATGGGGAGAGGGCCTGGGTGGGATTGTGGTCGGTGCAGACTCGATGGGCCGAATGGCCTCTTTCTGCACTGTAGGATTCTATGATTCTATTATCCTTCCTCAGATAAGGACATAAAACTGCGCACAGTATCCCTCCAGTGCAGAAGGAGGCCATTTGGCCCATTCCCCTTTGGAAAGAACATCCTTCTTCAGATAAGGACATAAAACTCTTACAGAATCCCTACAGTAGGAGAAGGAGGCCATTTGGCCCATCAAAGTCATTTGGCCCAACCCTCTATGGCATGGACATCCATAAGAGGACCAAAACTGCACACATTACTCCAAAAATGCCTACCCTAATGGGATTCAGCTCCAAGCCAGGCCTGTTGTATGTGGAAGAGGTGCAAGTTTTAAGCATTAGCCCTTGCGGCTTTGAGAAGCTGATTACAATTCTAGAATCAACGCTGTGGTCTCTGCCGCTCGATGAACCACTCATTGATTACGGATAACACCCCGTAATCTCCTGTGGTGGTTAATGTGGTGAGTCACAAAGAGATCTGGAGGTGAAGTGGGCGTGGGGCAGAGCTTGGACCAGAACCTGCAGACACAGTACACACCCCATTTTCAAAGGCCCACTGGTTCCTCCCTGGTCGCTCTATGCCTCTCCTGCCCACGGTGATGCTCACTCGTGTAGCGGCTGGAAGATTCCTCCCCTACTGAGTTGACTGCATGGCCTAATGGGTCAGGCATCTGACTTTGGTACTTGGAGTGACGGTATCAGAAGATTACAGGTTCAAGTCCTGTCACAGTCACTTTATATAGAAATCTGGTGGAACTCTCTGGGAACACTGTTAGATAGATAGAACATTACAGCACAGAACAGGCCCTTCGGCCCACGATGTTGTGCCGACCTTCATCTGAAACCAAGATCAAGCTATCCCACTCCCTACCATCCTGGTGTGCTCCATGTGCCTATCCAATAACCGCTTAAATGTTCTACACCTTTTCTTCCAAACGTGGCAGGGCTCCTTCTCAGAATATATTTACGTGTTATTTTTTATCATCTACGTTTCTATACCTAATTGGGAAGAAAGCAGGATGAGGCTATTGGGTTGGACGATCAGCCATGATGGTGATGAATGGCGGAGCAGGCTCGAAGGGCTGAATGGCCTCTTCCTGCTCCTATCTTCTGTGTTTCTATGCCGATGCTTACTGTTTTTTCATTGCGACAATGTGTCCTTATGGAATCTTACAGCACAGGAGGCCATTCAACCCACTATGCCTTTGCTCGCTCTTTGTAACATGGAATCCCTCCAACGTAGAACAAGTCATAAGGCCCATGGGCACTGCACATTTCCAATGGCCAATCCATCTAACCTGCACATCTTTGGACACTAAGGGACAATTTAGCATGGCCAATCCACCCAACCTGCACATCTTTGGACACTAAGGGGCAATTTAGCATGGCCAATCCACCTAACCTGCACATCTTTGGACACTAAGGGACAATTTAGCATGGCCAATCCACCTAACCTGCACATCTTTGGACACTATGGGGCAATTTAGCACGGCCAATCCCCCTAACCTACACATCTTTGGACACTAAGGGACAATTTCACATGGCCAATCCACCTAACCTGCGCATCTTTACACTAAGGGACAATTTAGCATGGCCTATCAACCTAACCTGTACATCTTTGGACACTAAGGGGCATTTTAGCATGGTGAAGCCATAACAATTCTGGGGACCTGCGTTCGAATCCCGCCACAGCAGAATTTGAATTCAATAAAAAATATCTGGAATTAAGAATCTACTGATGACCCATTGTCGATTGTCAGAAAAACTCATCTGGGTTCACTCATGTCCTTTAGGGAAGGAAATCTGCCGTCCTTACCCCGGTCTGGCCTACATGTGACTCCAGAGCCACAGCAATGTGGTTGACACTCAACTGCCCTCCAGGGGCAACGAGGGATGGGCAATAAATGCTGGACCCAGCCAGCGACGCCCATGTCCCAGGAATGAATGAAAAGAAATACTGACTATGTTCCCTTGAGTCTGTGCAAAGTGTTCCTCATTTTCTACGGGTACGGGTTGGGCGTGTGGGGGAAGAGCTGTCACAGATTCACAGGTCCAACAGTTAGCGGTACGGTGGCGCAGTGGTTAGCACTGCTGCCTCACAGCGCCAGGGACCCGGGTTCAATTCCCGGCTTGGGTCACTGTCTGTGTGGAGTTTGCACGTTCTCCCGGTGTCTGCGTGGGTTTCCTCCCACAGTCCAAAGATGTGCGGGTTAGGTGGATTGGCCATGCTAAATTGCCCCTTAGTGTCCAAAGATGTGCGGGTTCGGTGGATTGGCCATGCTAAATTGCCCCGGGTATCAGGGGGATTAGCAGGGTAAATGCATGGGGTTACAGGGATAGGGCCTGGGTAGGATTGTGGTCAGTGCAGA
>NW_027590373.1:50000-102139 GCF_964213995.1 Mustelus asterias | reverse complement strand
AATTTAGCATGGCCAATCTACCTAACCTACACATCTTTGACACTAAGGGGCAATTTAGCATGGCCAATCCACCTAACCCGCACATCTTTGGACGTTAAGGAGCAATTTAGCATGGCCAATCCACCTAACCTACACATCTTTGGACACTAAGGGACAATTTAGCATGGCCAATCCCCCTAACCTGCACATCTTTGGACACTAAGGGGCAATTTAGCATGGCCAATCTACCTAACCTACACATCTTTGACACTAAGGGGCAATTTCGCATGGCCAATCTACCTAACCTACACATCTTTGGACACTAAGGGGCAATTTAACATGGCCAATCCACCTAACCAGCACATCTTTGGACACTAAGGGGCAATTTAGCATGGCCAATCCACCTAACCTGTGCATCTTTGGACACTAAGGGACAATTGATCATGTCCAATCCACCTAACCCGCACATCTTTGGACTGTGGGAGGAAACCGGAGCACCCGGAGGAAACCCACGCAGACACGGGGAGAACGTGCAGACTCCACACAGACAGTTTCCCAAACCGGGAATCGAACTCAGGTCTCTGAAGCTGTGAGGCAGCAGTGCGAACCACTGTGCCACCATATCGCCCGCACGGCTAGGACTGGGACTTTTTTTTTCCTGGAGCGTAGGAGGATGAGGGGGTGACCTTATAGAGGTTCATAAAATCATGAGAGGCATAGATAAGGTAAAGAGCCAAAGGTCTTTTCCCCAGGGTAGGGGGAATTCAAAACTAGACGGCGTAGGTTCAAGGTGAGAGGGGAAAGGGGACGGGAGGGGCAGCTTTTTCACACAGAGGGTGATGCGTGTATGGAATGAGCTGCCAGAGGGGGTGGTAGAGGCGGATACAATTCCAACATTGAAAAGACATTTGTACAGGTACATGGATGGGGAAGGTTTAGAGGGATATGGGACTAGCTCAGTTTCGGAAACCCGGTTGGCACAGACGAGATGGGCCAAAGGGCCTGTTTCCTTGCTGGATATCTCTATGACTCTGAGATTGTTTGACGTCCTATGTGATTGAGCCCATCAGCATTGTTATAAATGATCTCCCAGTCCCGCAACAAGGAACAACTCGTGCATGCGTGAAACTCTTTGCGAGAATATTGGTGCACTAGTGTTTGCACAGACACACAAACTGATTGCTCACACGAACCCGGTGAATTAAACACCGTGATTTACCTGGCTTTTGCCCCTTCGTGTTCAAAGATGTGCAGATTAAGTGGATTGGTCATGCTAAATTGGCCCTTAGTGTCCAAAGATGCACAGGTTAGGTGGATTGGCCATGCTAAGTTGTCCCTTAGTGTCCAAAGGTGTGCAGGTTAGGTGGATTGGCCATGCTAAATTGTCCCTTAGTGTCCAAAGATGCACAGGTTCGGTGATTGGCCATGCTAAGTTACCCCTTAGAGTCCAAAGATGTGTAGGTTAGGTGGATTGGCCATGCTAAATTGCCCCTTAGTGTCCAAAGATGTGCAGGTTAGGTGGATTGGCCATGCTAAATTGCCCCTTAGTGTCCAAAGATGTGCGGGTTAGGTGGATTGGCCATGCTAAATTGCCCCTTCGTGTACAAAGATGTGCAGGTTAGGTGGATTGGCCATGCTAAATTGCCCCTTAGTGTCCAAAGATGTGCGGGTTAGGTGGATTGGCCATGCTAAATTGCCCCTTCGTGTCCAAAGACGTGCTGGTTAGCTGGATCAGCCGTGGTAAATGTGTGGGGTGATAGGGATCGGGTGGGGGAAAGGGGCCTGTGTAAGCTACTCTGTCAGCGAGAGTCGGTGCAGATACGATGGGCCTAATGGCCTCCTCCTGCACTGTGGGGATTCACCGAGACTATGTTAATATATCTCAAAAAGAACATTCTGTCTCATTCCCCCCGCCCCTCCCCGAGATCTGCCTGCCCCGGGGAGAATGTGCCAACGCCGACAGTTGCCCGACGCCGGGATTTGGACCCGGGTCCCTGGCGCTGTGAGGCAGCAGTGCCAACGCAACCCGGACTTGCGTAAAGGGGGGCATATTTTCAAAGTCTGCAGATGACCCCAGCCAGGACTTGCAGCAAAGGCCGAGTGGGGCTGTAGCAGACTGGGCAGACTGAGGGGCAGAGCAAGTTTCACCCAGAGAAGTGGGGAGGAGGTGCGTTCTGGCAGGGAGAGCGAGGAGAGGCGGCGCAGACGCCATATGGGCACGGCTTCTGAGGGAACGCAGGGAACGAGGAGATCTGTGGGGGTGGCGCCGTGTGCGCAGATCTGTGGAGGTGACAGGACAAGCTGAGAAAGCTGGCTGGAAAAACAAAAGAGCTGCCGGCGTCCAAAATAGAGGGATTGGAAGGAGTCCAAGCCTTTCATAAATCACTCAGGGCGGTGGCACAGTGGGTTAGCGCTGCTGCCTCACAGCGCCAGGGACCCGGGTTCGATTCCCGGCTTGGGTCACTGTCTGTGCGGAGTCTGCACGTTCTCCCAGTGTCTGCGTGGGTTTCCTCCGGGTGCTCCGGTTTCCTCCCACAGTCCGAGAAATGTGCTGGTTAAGGTGCTAAATTCTCCCTCAGTGTTACCCGAACAGGAGTGTGGCGTCTAGGGGATTTTCACAGTAACTTCATTGCAGTGTTAATGTAAGGTGACACGAATAAATAAACTTTAAAGTGCAGCGTCTCATCCCCCAATCAGGCATGTTACAGCCCTCAGGAATCGACACGGAGTCCAACAACTTTAAACTGTGACCTTTCTCCTTCGTCTCAACCCCTTTTATTCATATCCCATCCAATATTGTTTCAGTTCAAACCCTCCCCAGAATAGAATTCATTACCACAGGAAGTAGTTGATGCCAAAACACTGAATGTATTCAAGAGGCGGCTGGATATAGCACTGGGGGGCGAACGGGGTCAAAGGTTATGGGGGGGAAAGCAGGATTAGGCTATTGGGTTGGATGATCAGCCATGATGGTGATGAATGGCGGAGCAGGTTCGAAGGGCCGAATGGCCTCCTCCTGCTCCTATCTTCTATGTTTCTACAACATGTGAATTTGAGGGGTTATTCCCTCCTGGTCAGATCCCACCTGGAGTACTGTGCCCAGTTCTGGTCGCCTCATTACACCAAGGACGTAGAAGCCATAGAAAGGGTGCAGAGGAGATTTACGAGGATGTTGCCTGGATTAGGTGGCATGCCTTATGAGGATAGGTTGAGAGAGCTCGGTCTTTTCTCCTTGGAGAGGTGAAGGATGAGAGGTGACCTGATGGAGGTGTATAAGATGTTGAGGGGTATTGATAGAGTGGATTCTCAGAGGCTTTTACCCAGGGCTGAAATGGTTGTCACGAGAGGTCACAGGTTTAGGGTGCTGGGGAGTAGGTACAGAGGAGATGTTAGGGGTAAGTTTTTCACTCAGAGGGTGGTGGGTGCGTGGAATCAGCTGCCGGTAGTGGTGGTGGAGGCGGATTCGATAGGGTCTTTTAAGAGACTTTTGGATAAGTTCATGGAAGTTAGTAAGATAGAGGGTTATAGGTAAGCCTAGTAGGTAGGGACATGTTCGGCGCAACTTGTGGGCCGAAGGGCCTGTTTGTGCTGTAGCTTTTCTATGTTCTATTCCGGAATTATTATATAACAAAACAGACAGTGGATGCTGTGCTGGACACAATTGCTATTGTGGCTAATCAGGGTGTATACATATTTCAATATGGAGCCCAGAATCCAGGGCGTTAGATGGATTGGCCATGCTAAATTGTCCCTTAGTGTCCAAAGATGTGCGGATTAGGTGGATTGGCCATGCTAAATTGCCCCTTAGTGTCCAAAGATGTGCAGGTTAGGTGGATTGGCCATGCTAAATCGCCCCTTAGTGTCCAAAGATGTGCGGATTAGGTGGATTGGCCATGCTAAATTGCCCCTTAGTGTCCAAAGATGTGCGGATTAGGTGGATTGGCCATGCTAAATTGCCCCTTAGTGTCCAAAGATGTGCGGATTAGGTGGATTGGCCATGCTAAATTGCCCCTTAGTGTCCAAAGATGTGCAGGTTAGGTGGATTGGCCATGCTAAATCGCCCCTTAGTGTCCAAAGATGTGCAGGTTAGGTGGATTGGCCATGCTAAATTGCCCCTTAGTGTCCAAAGATGTGCAGGTTAGGTGGATTGGCCATGCTAAATTGCCCCTTAGTGTCCAAAGATGTGCGGATTAGGTGGATTGGCCATGCTAAATTGACTCTAGTGTCAGGGTAAATATGCGGGGTTAGCGGGATAGGGCCGGGGTGGGATTGTGGTCGGTGCTGACTCGATGGGCCGAATGGCCTCCTTCTGCACTGTAGGGATTCGATGATGATCTTCAATGTCAGGTTGTCGACAGGGACTTGGGTAAGTTACTGCGTCAGCGTTCTGCTGAGACTGCAGATATTCCCCAGTCACCTTGGAGAGAGACATCGCTGCACAGCTCACAGGGCACTGGTGTGCCAGGTATGCGGGAAGAGGGACGTATATCAGGGAGAGCGTGGTCTGTACCAGCAGGGGAAATGCCTTCCACGGTGAATTATATTACTTCATATTGGGTACAGGTTGCCATCGAATTCACAAATAAAACTCGCAACCACACTGACGTCATACACTGAAGTACTGACCCTCCGACAGTGCGGCTCTCCCTCAGTACTGACCCTCCGACAGTGCGGCTCTCCCTCAGCACTGACCCTCCGACAGTGCGGCTCTCCCTCAGCACTGACCCTCCGACAGTGCGGCACTCCCTCAGCACTGACCCTATGACAGTGCGGCACTCCCTCAGTATTGACCCTCTGACGGTGCGGCACTCCCTCAGCACTGACTCTCTGACAGTGCGGCACTCCCTCAGCACTGACCCTCCGACAGTGCGGCACTCCCTCAGTACCGACCCTCTGACAGTGCGGCACTCCCTCAGCACTGACCCTCCGACAGTGCGGCACTCCCTCAGCACTGACCCTCCGACAGTGCGGCACTCCCTCAGCACTGACCCTCTGACAGTGCAGCACTCCCTCAGCACTGACCCTCAGACAGTGCGGCACTCCCTCAGCACTGACCCTCCGACAGTGCGGCACTCCCTCAGCACTGACCCTCTGACAGTGCAGCACTCCCTCAGCACTGACCCTCAGACAGTGCGGCACTCCCTCAGCACTGACCCTCCGACAGTGCGGCACTCCCTCAGCACTGACCCTCCGACAGAGCGGCACTCCCTCAGTACTGACCCTCCCACAGTGCGGCACTCCCTCAGTACTGACCCTCTGACAGTGCGGCACTCCCTCAGCACTGACCCTCTGACAGTGCGGCACTCTCTCAGCACTGACCCTCCGACAGTGCGGCACTCCCTCAGTACTGACCCTCTGACAGTGCGGCACTCCCTCAGCACTGACCCTCTGACAGTGCGGCACTCCCTCAGTACTGACCCTCTGACAGTGCGGCACTCCCTCAGTACTGACTCTCTGACAGTGTGGCACTCCCTCAGTACTGACCCTCTGACAGTGCGGCGCTCCCTCAGCACTGACCCTCCGACAGTGCGGCACTCCCTCAGCACTGACCCTCCGACAGTGCGGCACTCCCTCAGCACTGATCCTCCGACAGTGCGGTACTCCCTCAGCACTGACCCTCCGACAGTGCGGCACTCCCTCAGCACTGACCCTCCGACAGTGTGGCACTCCCTCAGTACTGACCCTCCGACATTGCAGCACTCCCTCAGCACTGACCCTCCGACAGTGCGGCACTCCCTCAGTACTGACCCTCTGACAGTGCGGCACTCCCTCAGCACCGACCCTCTGACAGTGCGGCACTCCCTCAGCACTGACCCTCCGACAGTGCGGCACTCCCTCAGCACTGACCCTCCGACAGTGCGGCACTCCCTCAGCACTGACCCTCCGACAGTGCGGCACTCCCTCAGCACTGACCCTCCGACAGTGCGGCACTCCCTCAGCACTGACCCTCCGACAGTGCGGCACTCCCTCAGTACTGACCCTCTGACAGTGCGGCACTCCCTCAGCACTGACCCTCTGACAGTGCGGCACTCCCTCAGCACTGACCCTCCGACAGTGCGGCACTCCCTCAGCACTGACCCTCCGACAGTGCGGCACTCCTTCAGCACTGACCCTCCGACAGTGCGGCACTCCCTCAGCACTGACCCTCTGACAGTGCGGCACTCCCTCAGCACTGACCCTCCGACAGTGCGGCACTCCCTCAGCACTGACCCTCTGACAGTGCGGCACTCCCTCAGTTCTGATCCTCCGACAGTGCGGCACTCCCTCAGCACTGACCCTCCGACAGTGCGGCACTCCCTCAGCACTGACCCTCCGACAGTGCGGCACTCCCTCAGCACTGACCCTCTGACAGTGCAGCACTCCCTCAGCACTGACCCTCTGACAGTGCGGCACTCCCTCAGCACTGACCCTCCGACAGTGCGGCACTCCCTCAGCACTGACCCTCCGACAGTGCGGCACTCCCTCAGCACTGACCCTCCGACAGAGCAACCCCGTAATTGACCATTTCTGATGAGTCCAGGCCTGTCCTGGGAGACCACGTCGTGTTTTGATCCCCTTATCTTGAAAAGGGATATAGTATCATCGGAGAGGGTGTGAAGGAGATTCACTCGGCAACTCCTGGAATGAGAGGGCTGTCCTATCGAGCGAGACTAAATAGTCGGCATCGTAAGACCATTAGAGCTGAATGAGGCCATTCGGCCCATCGAGTCTTCCCCGCCAATGGCTGATAAGATTCTCAACCCTATTTTCCCGCCTTTTCCCTGTGACCTTTGATCCCCTCACCTTTCAAGAACTTATCTGTCTGCGCGTTAACTCGGATTGTTTTCACTGGAAAGACGGAGGCTGAGGGGAGACCTGGCCTACAAGATGATGAGAGGCACAGACAGGGTGGATAGTCAGAGGCTTTTCCCCCAGGGTGGAAGCGTCAATCACAAGCGGGGGGGGGAGCACAGGTTCAAGGTGAGAGGGGGGGAAGTTTAAGGGAGATGTGCGGGGGGAAGTTTTTCACGCAGAGAGTGGTGGGTGTCTGGAACGCGCTGCCAGAGGAGGTGGTGGAAGCGGGTACATTAGCAACATTTAAGAGGCATCTGGATGGGTCCATGAATAGGGAGGGAATCGAGGGATACGGACCGAGTCAGGGCAGAAGGGTTTTCCTTTAGTTTAGTTGGGGCCAGCACGGGCTTGGAGGGCCGAAGGGCCTGTTCCTGCGCTGTACATTTCTTTATTCTTTATTCTTCAATACACTCGCTGACCCGGCCTCCTCTGTGGCAACGAATTCCACAGATTCACCCCCACCCTCCGGCTGAAGAAATCCCTCCTCATCTCGGTTCTAAAGGGTCCGTCCCTTTACTCTGAGGCCGAGCCCTCGGATCCCAGTCTCTCCGACTAATGGAAACATCTTCCCCGCGTCCACTCTATCCAGGGCCTTTCAGTATTCTGTAAGTTTCAATGAGATCCGCCCCCCTCATCCTTCTAAACTTCAGACCCAGAGTCCTCAACCGTTCCTCTCTGACAAATCCTTTATTCCCAGGATCATACTCTGTATTCCCTGGAGTTTAGAAGAGTGAGGGGGGATCTTATTCAAACATACAAGATCCTGATGGGGCTTGGAAGGATAGATGGTGAGATGTTTTCACCACTGGGAAAGTCTTGAATAAGTGGACAAAGCTTGATTTGATTTGATTTATTATTGTCACATGTACTGGGATACAGTGAAAAGTATTGTTTCTTGCACGCTGTACAGACAAAGCATACCGTTCATAGAGAAGGAAAGGAGAGGGTGCAGAATGTAGTGTTACAGTCACAGCTAGGGTGTAGAGAAAGATCAACTCAGTGCAAAGTAGGTCCATTCAAAAGTCTGACGGCAGCAGGGAAGAAGCTGTTCTTGAGTCGGTCGGTGCGTGACCTCAGACTTTTGTATCCTTTTCCCGATGGAAGAAGGTGGAAGAGAGAATGTCCGGGGTGCGTGGGGTCCTTGGTTATGCCGGCTGCTTTTCCCCGAGGCAGCGGGAAGTGTAGACGGAGTCAATGGATGGGAAGCTGGTTTGCGTGATGGGATTGGGCGACATTCACGACCTTTTGTAGTTCCTTGCGGTCTTGGGCAGAGCAGGAGCCCCATACCAAGCTGTGATACATCCGGAAAAGATGCTTTTCTATGGAGCATCTGTAAACGATGGTGAGAGTCGTAGCGGACATGCCGAATTTCCTTAGTCTCCTGAGAAAGTAGAGGCTTTGTACAAGAGATTTGCTGGTGACTTACTGCTCAGGCAAAAACACATGTCTATACACTGGTCATCCAAGGCAGAGGTTGGTTTGTGGTGAGATTATTGCCAGAATCATACCCCACTCGATGTAATCTCCCAGTCCATAGAACCATAGAATCGCAACAGCACAGAAAGAGGCCACTAGGTCCATCGAGTCTGCATCGACTCTCTGATACAGCCATCCCACACAGGCCCTCCCAACATAGAAACATAGAAACCCTACAGTGCAGAAGGAGGCCATTCGGCCCATCGAGTCTGCACCGACCACAACCCCACCCAGGCCCTACCCCCACATATTTACCCGCTAATCCCTCTAACTACACATCTCAGGGACGATTTCTAACCTGGCCAATCAACCTAACCCGCACATCTTTGGACTGTGGGAGGAAACCGGAGCACCCGGAGGAAACCCACGCAGACACGAGGAGAATGTGCAAACTCCACACAGACAGTGACCCGAGCCGAGAATCGAACCCAGGACCCTGGAGCTGTGAAGCAGCAGTGCTAACCACTGTGCTACCGTGCCCCTCCAGCCGTTCTCCCTCACCATGTTCATTTAGCATTGCCAATCCACCTAACCTGCACATCTTTGGATGCTAAAGGGCAATTTTGTGTGTGTGGTGTGTGTGTGTGTGTGTGTGTGTGTGTGTGTGTGTGTGTGAGTGTGGGTGTGGGTGTGTGTGTGTGAGTGTTTGTGAGAGTGTGCGTGAGTGTGTTTTAAGTTAATTTATTAGTGTCACAAGTCGGCTTACATTAATACTGCAATGAGCTTACTGTGAAAATCCCCCAGTCGCCACACTCTGTCCCGTTCGGATAACACTGAGGAAGAATTTAGCACCTAACCAGTGAGTCTTTCGGTCTGTGGGAGGAAACCGGAGCACCCGGAGGAAACCCACGCAGACACGGGGAGAACGTACAGACTCCACACAGACAGTGACCCAAGCCAGGAATCAAACCGGGTCCCTAGCAGTGTGAGCCAGCAGTGTTAACCCACTGTGTCACTGTGCCGCCCTGTGTTACTGTGTGTGTGTGTGTGTGTATGTGTGTGAGTGTGTGTGTATGTGTGTCTGTGTGAGACTGTGTGTGTGTGTGTATATGAGTGTGAGAGTGTGTTTGTGTGTGAGAGAGTGTGTGTGAGTGAATGTGTGACTGAGTGTGTGTGTGTGTGTGAGTGAGTGTGTGTGTGTGTGAGTGAGTGTGTGTGAGTGTGTATGTGTGTGTGAGTGTGTGTGTGTGAGTGTGTGTGTGCAAGCGTTTGTGAGTGTGTGTGTGAGTGTGTGAGCATATGTGTGTGTAAGTGAGTGTGTGTGTGACTGTGTAAGTGTGTGTGTGTGTGACTGTGTATGTGTAAGTGTGTGTGTGTGAGTGTGTGTAAGTGAGTGTGTGTGAGAGTGTGTGTGTGTAAGTGAGTGTGTGTGTGTGAGAGTGTGTGTCAGTGTGTGTGTCAGTGTGTGTGTGTCAGTGTGTGTGTGTCAGTGTGTGTGTCTGTGTGAGTGTGTGTGTGTGTGTGTGTGTGTGTGTGTCAGTGTGTGTGTGTGTGTGTGTCAGTGTGTGAGTGTGTGTGTCAGTGTGTGTGTGTGTGTGTGTCATTGTGTGTGTGTGTGTGTGTGTGTGTGTGAGAGTGTGTGTGTAAGTGAGTGTGTGTCAGTGTGTGTGTGTGTGTATGTGTGAGTGTGTCAGTGTGTGTGTGTCAGTGAGTGTGTGTGTCTGTGTGAGTGTGTGTGTGTCAGTGTGTGTGAAGGTTGTGTAGGTGGGGTGGAGGGAGGAAGGGAAAGACCTGGAGAAGGGGCGATCCGGGACTGTAGTGTCCCGGACGGCTCTTTGCCCCGGTTCTGACTCTGCTGTATTTGGGGATCTGGAGTGTTCCCGCTCTCACTCACACTCAGAGGAGCTGTGATGAAATGGCGGTTGCGAGTTCCCATCGGAGCAGTGTAGTGTTACAAGGATAGATGATGTCCACAGTTAATTACGTGCGATAATGCCTGAAACCATTTGTTATAAATATCTCTGCATATCAGAGACTAATTGCACCTTCAATCATCCACGCTTGTGTTTCTGTGACAGAGCAACACTCGGAACAAGTGGAGAATCAAAGGTGGTGAACTCTGACTGAGCCTCAATTGCACCAACCCCCTGCGGGGAAGATGGAGGGAAATGGTTCGGAGGGGTCGGTGGGGGCGGGGAGGGAGGGGTCGGTGGGGGCGGGGAGGGAGGGGGGGGGGGGAGCGGGGGGGTGGTGTGGGGGGTGGGGGTGGTGTGAGTAATCCAAATCTTTCAGAGAGTCAGCGGTGGGAATTGTACCGGATCAGAAGGAAGGTGGTGGATGAGCCACATTGTTACGGACCCCCTGCTGTTGGCTTCCAGACTCTCGCCAATTTTGACAGATGCACCAAAGAAATCATTCTTTCCGGATGTATCACAGCTTGGTATGGGGCTCCTGCTCTGCCCAAGACCACAAGGAGCTACAAAGGGTTGTGACTGTAGCCCAGTCCCATCACGCAAACCAGCCTCCCATCCATTGACTCTGTCTACACTTCCCCCCGCTGCCTCGGGGAAAAGCAGCCGGCATAATCAAGGACCCCACACACCCCGGACATTCTCTCTTCCTCCGGCATGGCGGCACAGTGGCTGGTGCTGCTGCCACACGGCGTCAAGGACCCAGGTTCGATTCCCGGCTCGGGTCACTGTCTGTGTGGAGTTTGCATGTTCTCCCCATGTCTGCGTGGGTTTCCTCCGGGTGCTCCGGTTTCCTCCCACAGTCCAAAGATGTGCAGGTTAGGTGGATTGGCCATGCTAAATTGCCCCTTCGTGTCCAAAGATGTGCGGGTTAGGTGGATTGACCGTGTATGAGGTTGTGGGAATAGGGCGGTGGTCGGGATGCTGTGTCAGAGAGTCAGTGCAGACTGGACGGGGCGGATGGCCTCTCTCTGTCCCTCTCTCTCTGCGCTGTAGAAAATCCACGGTGCGCTGATAGGTGTCTCCTCCTGTACGTCTTGCTGCCGGCTGGGGAGGGTGAGGGCCGCGGCAGCTACTGGGGAGACAGAGTCGAGTGAGAACAGGCCGGTGATGGATGAAGACCTCGCTTGTCTGTCTGACATCTTGAACGAGCGCCGAAGCTGTACGTACGGGATAATAGATCGCAGGCAGTGAGTCGCAAGGCAGTTATTCAATCGACTTGGGTCTCACTGTCTCACTGTCTGCGCCTGTCACCAGAACCCCAGGATCACATTACTTAACACAGTCACAGCATGTTTCCATTTAACAAACTGCTGGGACTGCGTGTATCCATTTAAAACCCATACTTTGTGAAGATTGTATGCGCTACTTGATGTTCTAATGACAGTGAGAGCAAGGTGAGAATGATGGTTTCCATTGCGGAATGTGCTGTGCCATATCCCTAAACGGATATTACGCTAATCTTTCTCCTCGCCCTATCGGCACGGTGCCACAGTGGGTTAGCACTGCTGCCTCACAGCACCAGGGACCCGGGTTCGATTCCAGCCTCGGGTCACTGTCTGTGCGGAGTCTGCACGTTCTCCCCGTATCTGCGTGGGTTTCCTCCGGTTTCCTCCCACAGTCCAAGAGATGCGGAGGTGAGGGGGATCGGCCGTGCTAAATTGCCCCTTAGTGTCTGTGTAATTCCCCAGGATACAGTCTGTGTCAGTGTAACGCCCCCCAGGATACAGTCTGTGTCAGTGTAATTCCCCAGGATACAGTCTGTGTCAGTGTAACCCCCCAGGATACAGTCTGTGTCAGTGTAATTCCCCCAGGATACAGTCTGTGTCAGTGTAATCCCCCAGGATACAGTCTGTGTCAGTGTAATTCCCCAGGATACAGTCTGTGTCAGTGTAATCCCCCAGGATACAGTCTGTGTCAGTGTAATTCCCCAGGATACAGTCTGTGTCAGTGTAATCACCCAGGGTACAGTCTGTGTCAGTGTAATCACCCAGGATACAGTCTGTGTCAGTGTAATCCCCCAGGATACAGTCTGTGTCAGTGTAATCACCCAGGATACAGTCTGTGTCAGTGTAATCACCCAGGATACAGTCTGTGTCAGTGTAATCACCCAGGATACAGTCTGTGTCAGTGTAATCACCCAGGATACAGTCTGTGTCAGTGTAATCCCCCAGGATACAGTCTGTGTCAGTGTAATCACCCAGGATACAGTCTGTGTCAGTGTAATCACCCAGGATGCAGTCTGTGTCAGTGTAATCCCCCAGGATACAGTCTGTGTCAGTGTAACCCCCCAGGATACAGTCTGTGTCAGTGTAATCCCCCAGGATACAGTCTGTGTCAGTGTAATCCCCCAGGATACAGTCTGTGTCAGTGTAATCCCCCAGGATACAGTCTGTGTCAGTGTAATCCCCCAGGATACAGTCTGTGTCAGTGTAATCCCCCAGGATACAGTCTGTGTCAGTGTAATCACCCAGGATACAGTCTGTGTCAGTGTAACCCCCCAGGATACAGTCTGTGTCAGTGTAACCCCCCCAGGATACAGTCTGTGTCAGTGTAATTCCCCAGGATACAGTCTGTGTCAGTGTAATCCCCCAGGATACAGTCTGTGTCAGTGTAATTCCCCAGGATACAGTCTGTGTCAGTGTAACCCCCCAGGATACAGTCTGTGTCAGTGTAATTCCCCAGGATACAGTCTGTGTCAGTGTAATTCCCCAGGATACAGTCTGTGTCAGTGTAACCCCCCAGGATACAGTCTGTGTCAGTGTAATTCCCCAGGATACAGTCTGTGTCAGTGTAATTCCCCAGGATACAGTCTGTGTCAGTGTAACCCCCCCAGGATACAGTCTGTGTCAGTGTAATTCCCCAGGGTACAGTCTGTGTCAGTGTAATCACCCAGGATACAGTCTGTGTCAGTGTAACCCCCCAGGGTACAGTCTGTGTCAGTGTAATTCCCCAGGATACAGTCTGTGTCAGTGTAATCACCCAGGATACAGTCTGTGTCAGTGTAATCCCCCAGGATACAGTCTGTGTCAGTGTAATTCCCCAGGATACAGTCTGTGTCAGTGTAACCCCCCAGGATACAGTCTGTGTCAGTGTAATTCCCCAGGATACAGTCTGTGTCCGTGTAACCCCCCCCAGGATACAGTCTGTGTCAGTGTAATCACCCAGGGTACAGTCTGTGTCAGTGTAATTCCCCAGGATACAGTCTGTGTCAGTGTAATCACCCAGGATACAGTCTGTGTCAGTGTAATCCCCCAGGATACAGTCTGTGTCAGTGTAATTCCCCAGGATACAGTCTGTGTCAGTGTAACCCCCCAGGATACAGTCTGTGTCAGTGTAATTCCCCAGGATACAGTCTGTGTCCGTGTAACCCCCCCCAGGATACAGTCTGTGTCAGTGTAATCACCCAGGATACAGGCGCTATCTAATCCCCCTGGATACATGCTCTATCTAATCCCCCTGGATACAGGCTCTATCTAATCCCCCTGGATACAGGCTCTAACTAATCCCCCCTGGATACAGACTCTATCTAATCCCCCTGGATACAGGCTCTATCTAATCCCCCTGGATACAGGCTCTAACTAATCCCCCCTGGATACAGGCTCTATCTAATCCCCCTGAATACGGGCTCTATCTAATCCCCCCTGGATACAGGCTCTATCTAATCCCCCTGAATACAGGCTTTATCTAATCCCCCTGGATACAGGCTCTGTCTAATCCCCCTGGATACATGCTCTACCTAATCTCCCTGGATACAGGCTCTGTCTAATCCCCCTGGATACAGGCTCTGTCTAATCCCCCTGGATACAAGCTCTATCCAATCCCCCCTGGATACAGGCTCTATCTAATCCCCCTGGATTCAGGCTCTATCTAATCTCCCCTGGATACAGGCTCTGTCTAATCTCTCCTGGATACAGGCTGTATCTAATCCCCCTGGATACAGGCTGTATCTAATCCTCTTCGATACAAGCTCTATCTAATCCCCCTGGATACAGGCTCTATCTCATCCCCCAGGATACAGGCTCTATCTAATCTCCCCTGGATACAGGCACTGTCTAATCTCTCCTGGATACAGGCTCTATCTAATCCCCCTGGATACAGGCTCTATCTAATCCCCCCTGGATACAGGCTCTATCTCATCCCCCTGGATACAGGCGCTACATAATCCCCCTGGATACAGGCTGTATCTAATCCCCCTGGATACAGGCTGTATCTAACCCCCCTGGATACAGGCTGTATCTAATCCCCCTGGATACAGGCTCTGTCTAATCCCCCTGGATACAGGCTCTATCTAATCCCCCTGGATACAGGCTCTGTCTAATCCCCCTGGATACAGGCTCTATCTAATCCCCCTGAATACAGGCTTTATCTAATCCCCCTGAATACAGGCTGTATCTAATCCCCCTGGATACAGGCTGTATCTAATCCTCCTGGATACAGGCTCTATCTAATCCCCCCTGGATACAGGCTGTATCTAATCCCCCCTGGATACAGGCTGTATCTAATCCCCCCTGGATACAGGCTGTATCTAATCCCCCCTGGATACAGGCTCTATCTAATCCCCCTGGATACAGACTCTATCTAATCCCCCTGGATACAGACTCTATCTAATCCCCCTGGATACAGACTCTATCTAATCCCCCTGGATACAGACTCTATCTAATCCCCCTGGATACAGACTCTATCTAATCCCCCTGGATACAGGCTCTATCTAATCCCCCTGGATACAGGCTGTATCTAATCCCCCTGGATACAGACTCTATCTAATCCCCCTGGATACAGGCTGTATCTAATCCCCCCTGGATACAGGCTCTATCTAATCCCCCTGGATACAGACTCTATCTAATCCCCCTGGATACAGACTCTATCTAATCCCCCTGGATACAGACTCTATCTAATCCCCCTGGATACAGTCTGTATCTAATCCCCCTGGATACAGACTCTATCTAATCCCCCTGGATACAGGCTGTATCTAATCCCCCTGGATACAGACTCTATCTAATCCCCCTGGATACAGACTCTATCTAATCCCCCTGGATACAGGCTATATCTAATCCTCCTGGATACAGGCTCTATCTAATCCCCCTGGATACAGGCTATATCTAATCCTCCCAGGTACTGACACCATCTGTAGTCTCACTGAAGGAACCTCGCTCTTGCTCCCCGCAGCTGAATGGTCTTTGCTTCATTATTGACGGTTTGGAGGACGCTGTGAAGGAGTTTTCTCCTCGGAGCTCCCCTTCCTTTCTGCCTGTATATTGTCTGTGTTTTATGAGTTCCTTTCTGATCATTATCAGTGTGTCCTGGGACCCGCCTCTCACTCTACCCACTCTTTAGCCCTGATTTCTTGCGATTACTGCCATTGTGTTCGCTCTCAATCAGACGCTGGCGGAACAATGGTTGCACTGAAAGGTTATCGACCTTCCGAGTGTTCTCTCGGGCCTTTGCATTGTGTGAGCGCAGACATCGAGATGTCCCCATTTGTCATCATGTCTGAACCACTACCGTCCGGTGATGAATTAGGATTCCGGCTCAGAACTCAACACCGGCCTGCTCCAGGCTAGATTCTTACTCGGTGTCCTGTTGATAAGAGGCGATGGAGCACAGAAAAAGGCCCTTCGGCCCATGGCGTCCCCGCCAACCAAACGCAAGCTACCCGACTGTTTGTGCACAGGATTATGAGGGACAGAGTGGATAAGGAGCAGCTGTTCCCCTGAGTTGAAGGGTTGGTCACGAGGGGAGTTAGGTTCAAGGTGAGGGGCAGGACATGCCGAATTTCCCAGGGGCAATTTAGCATGGCCAATCCACCTGACCTGTACATCTTTGGACACTAAGGGGCAATTTAGCACGGCCAATCCACCTAACCTGTACATCTTTGGACACTAAGGGGCAATTTAGCAAGGCCAATCCACCTGACCTGTACATCTTTGGACACTAAGGGGCAATTTAGCACGGCCAATCCACCTAACCTGTACATCTTTGGACACTAAGGGGCAATTTAGCATGGCCAATCCACCTAACCTGCACATCTTTGGACAGTAAGGGGCAATTTTGTTATGCCAATCCACCTGACCTGTACATCTTTGGACACTAAGGGGTAATTTAGCATGGTCAATCTACCTAATCCACACATCTTTGGAGATAGCTGGAGTACTATGGTACTGGTCGCCACATTAGAGGAAGGACGTGATTGCACTGGAGGGGTTACTGAGGAGATTCACCAGGATGTTGCCTGGGATGGAACATTTAAGTTATGAAGAGAGGTTGGATAGGCTTGGGTTGTTTTCTCTGGAGCAGAGAAGACTGAGGGGCGACCTGATCGAGGTGTTCAAGATTATGAGGGACATGGACAGGGTGGATAGGGAGCAGCTGTTCCCCTTGGTTGAATTGTCAGTCACGAAGAGACACAAGTTAAAGGTGAGGGGCAGGAGGTTTAGGAGGGATTTGAGGAAAAGCTTTTTTACCCAGAGGGTGGTGAGGGTGTGGAATGCACTGCCTGGGAGGGTGGTGGAGGTGGGATGCCTCACATCCTTTAAAAAGCACCTGGATGGGTACTTAGTACATTATAACATTCAGGGCTATGGGCCCAGTGCTGGCAAGTGGGATTTCAAGTGTTCCTAATGTGTCGGTGCGGACTCGATGGGCCAAAGTGCTTCTTCTGTGCTCTATGGCCGGAACTCTACCACCTCACCCGCCCAGAATCGGAGCGGGCGAGGGACCGACAACGGAAATCTCCATAGACCTTGAGCGGGAATATCCGGTCTCGCCCGAGCAAGGCCGTAAAATCCCTCCCTATAATCCTATCCTGATCCCACTTCCCAGCACTTGGCCAATAGCCTTTTGGTTTGATTTGATTTATTATTATCACATGTATTAACATACAGTGAAAAGTGTTGTTTCTTGCGCATTGTACAGACAAAGCATACCGTTCATAGAGAAGGAAAGGAGAGGGTGCAGAATGTAGTGTTACAGTCACAGCTCGGGTGTAGAGAAAGATCAGCTTAATACAAGGTAGGTCCATTCAAAAGTCTGACAGCAGCAGGGAAGAAGCTGTTCTTGAGTCGGTTGGTACGTGACCTCAGACTTTTGTATCTTTTTCCCGATGGAAGAAGGTGGAAGAGAGAATGTCCGGGGGGTGCGTGGGGTCCTTGATTATGCCGACTGCTTTCCCCCGAGGCAACGGGAAGTGTAGACAGAGTCAATGGATGGGAGGCTGGTTTGAGTGATGGATTGGGCTACATTCACAACCCTTTGTCGTTTCACAACCCATTGTAGCCTTGTATGCCTTGGCATCGCAAGTGCACATCGAAATACTTCTTGAATGTTCTGAGTCTCTGGTTCCGCCACCCTTTCAGGCAGTGAGTTCCAATAGGTGATGGAGTCGGTGCCAAATCCTATCTGATCACCATCCCGAGGGACACCGTTCCGTGCCTTCCTGTGACGGCACAGTAGCACAGTGGGTTAGCACCGCTGTCTCTCAGTGTCAGGGACCCGGGTTCGATTCCTGCCTCGGGTCACTGTCTGCGTGGAGTCTGCACATTCTCCCCGTGTCTGCGTGGGTTTCCTCCGGGTGTTCCGGTTTCCTCCCACACTCCAAAAGATGTGCTGGTGAGGTGCGTTGGTTAGCGCTGCTACCTCACAGCGCCAGGGACCCAGATTCAATTCCTGGCTTGGGTCTGTGCAGAGTTTGCATGTTCATAGAAACCATACAGTGCAGAAGGAGGCCATTCGGCCCATTGCATCTGCTCTGACAACAATCCCACCTCGGCCCTATCCCTGCCACCTCACATATTTACCCTGCTGAACCCTCTAACCTACGCATCCCGGGACACTGAGGGAGAATTTAGCACGGACAATCCACCTGACCTGCAAGTCTTTCGGATGTGGGAGGAAACCGGAGCACCCGGAGGAAACCCACGCAGACACGGGGAGAACGTGCAGACTCCGCACAGACAGTGACCCGAGCCGGGAATCGAACCCGGTTCCCCTGGCAGCTGTGAGGCTGCAGTGCTAATCCACTGTGCTGCCCTCGTGTCTGCGTGGGTTTCCTCCGGGTGCTCCGGTTTGCTCCCACAGTCGGAAAGACGTGCTGGTTAGGCGCTAAATTCTCCCTCAGTGTAACGCGAACAGGCGCCGGAGTGTGGCGACTCGGGGGATTTTCACAGTAACTTCATTGCAGTGTTAATGTAAGCCTACCTGTGACACTAATAAATAAACTTTAAAACTGTGTTGGGAGCACGGTCTAAAGGGGGGGGCGGGGAGGGTTCCTTATCGATGGAGTGAAGGCATGGATTATATTGCAAAGCACAAAGGGGGTTGTTGAATCACCCACGAACATTGTCCTCGCTGGCCGCTCTGTGCCCACAGTTTAATTGCTGGTGACAATGTTTTGCCTGCTCCCTCTGTGGCAACGCGTTAATATTCCCGCAACTCAGACACTTGATCTGATAAAGAGCGAAAAGCCAATTAGAATGATTATGCTGCTGCTTCTACAGTGAAAGCAGTTCCAGATTTAATAGCAGTCGACGTGAATTGCATTCAGCACTTCAACTTTTGAATATCAATGGCTCCTACTGTCGGAGAGGCAACCAGACTCATTTAACTAGTTCCTCTCACCCGATTCCCGACACACTTCCCATGGCCTTTGACCTCTTTCCTCAGTCCCCGCCCCTGCCAACCCGCCCGCAATTCCCATTGGCTGAAACACACTGTCTGAGGGTCAGTACTGAGGGAGTGCCGCACTGTTGGAGCCATGGATCAGGACTGGTCCTCCAACAGTGCAGCACCACCCCTCCCCGCCAGGACAGTCATTGAATCCAAAAGGAAGCTGGATGATACTTTTCGGGGAATCAGTGGGAAGAGAGTGAGGGACTGGGAATGTTCGCAGTGTTCTATAGAGAGCTGGCATCTACCTGATGGGTGGATGGGCCTCCCTCTATACCACCACCTGCAAGTTCCCCCTCCGAGCCACTCACCATCTCGACTTGGAAATATATCGGCCGTTCCTTCACTGTGGCTGGGGTCAAAATCCCAGAACTCCCTCCCTAACAGCACTGTGGGTGTACCTCCACCACACACGGGGACTGACTGATGTCCAATCACAATCCTGGAACTCCCTCCCCAACAGCACTGTGGGTGTACCTACACCACACACGGGGACTGACTGATGTCCAATCACAATCCTGGAACTCCCTCCCTAACAGCACTGTGGGTGTACCTACACCACACGGGGACTGACTGATGTCCAATCACAATCCTGGAACTCCCTCCCTAACAGCACTGTGGGTGTACCTACACCACACACGGGGACTGACTGATGTCCAATCACAATCCTGGAACTCCCTCCCTAACAGCACTGTGGGTGTACCTACACCACACGGGGACCCCACTCGGATTCAAGATGGCGGCTCACCCACCACCGTCCCAAAGGGGCAATTAGGAATGGGGTAATATTTGCTGCGCCCGGCCAGCGACGCCCACCTCCCGTGAATGAATTCATAAACAAACGATTCAAAGATTCCCTTGAGTGAATTCAAATTTTGGTCAAGCTCTGATCTGGAATAATGCAGTGAGATGGATTCATCCAGCTTTCCAGCCCCCGTGCTAACATCGTCTGCAATGCACCAGGCAAACTGATTCTCTGCTTCACTCGGAAACTTCTGAGCACATTGGAAAACATGCAATTGGGGAGGCGGCACGGTGGCACAGTTACCACTGTTACCTCACAGCGCCAGGGATCCAGGTTCAATTCCTGGCTCGGGTCACTGTCTGTGTGGAGTCTGCACGTTCTCCCCGTGTCTGCGTGGGTTTCCTCCGGGTGCTCCGGTTTCCTCCCACAGTCCGAAAGACCTGCTGGTTAGGGTGCTAAATTCTCCCTCAGTGTTACCCGAACAGGCGCCGGAGTGTGGCGACTAGGGGATTTTCACAGTGACTTCATTGCAGTGTTAATGTAAGCCTTACTTGTGACTGATAAGTAAATAAACTTTAATTGGACAGAACACCTCTTAGGTAGATTGGCCGTGCGAAATTCTCCCCTTCGTGTCCCAAGATAAGCTTTTAAGTTTATTTATTAGTGTCACAGGTAGGCTTACATTAACACTGCAATGAAGTTATTGTGAAAATCCCTTCGTCGCCATACTCTGGTGCCTGTTCGGGTTACACTGAGGGAGAATTTAGCACGGCCAATGCACCCTAACCAGCACATCTTTCGGACTGTGGTTTCCTCCGGGTGCTCCGGTTTCCTCCCGCAGTCCAAAGATGTGCGGGTTAGGTGGATTGGCCATGCTGAATTGCCCCTTAGTGTCAGGGGATTAGCAGGACAGCAGGGATACGGCCTGGGTGGGATTGTGCTCAGTCCAGACCCCGATGGGCCAAATGGCCTCCTTCTGCACTGTAGATTATATAATTCCATGACTTGTTGGAGCCATTTCCGGAACGGCCAGTATATTTCCCAGTTGGGATGGTGATTTGATTTGACTTCATTCCATTTGATTTGATTTATTATTGTCACATGCATCGGGATACAGTGAAAAGTATTGTTTCTTACACGCTATACAGACAAAGCATACCGTTCATAGAGAAGGAAAGGAGAGGGTGCAGAATGTAGTGTTACAGTCATAGCTAGGGTGTAGAGAAAGATCAACTTAATATTTGATTTGATTTATTATTGTCACATGTACTGGGATAGTGAAAAGTATTGTTTCTTGCGCGCTTTACAGACAAAGCATACCGTTCATAGAGAAGGAAAGGAGAGAGTGCAGAATGTTGTACATAGAACATAGAACAGTAGAACAGTACTGCACAGAACAGGCCCTTCGGCCCACGATGTTGTGCCGAGCTTTATCTGAAACCAAGATCAAGCTATCCCACTCCCTATCATCCTGGTGTGCTCCATGTGCCTATCCAATAACCGCTTAAATGTTCCTAAAGTGTCTGACTCCACTATCACTGCAGGCAGTTCATTCCACACCCCAACTACTCTCTGCATAAAGAACCTACCTCGGACATCCTTCCTATATCTCCCACCACGAACCCTATAGTTATGCCCCCTTGTAATAGCTCCATCCACCCGAGGAAATAGTCTTTGAACGTTCACTCTATCTATCCCCTTCATCATTTTATAAACCTCTATTAAGTCTCCCCTCAGCCTCCTCCGCTCCAGAGAGAACAGCCCTAGCTCCCTCAACCTTTCCTCAGAAGACCTATCCTTCAAACCAGGCAGCATCCTGGTAAATCTCCTCTGCACTCTTTCCAGCCCTTCCACATCCTTCTTATAGTGAGGTGACCAGAACTGCACACAATATTCCAAATGTGGTCTCACCAAGGTCCTGTACAGTTGCAGCATAGCCCCACGGCTCTTAAACTCCAACCCCCTGTTAATAAAAGCTAACACACTATAGGCCTTCTTCACAGCTCTATCCACTTGAGTGGCAACCTTTAGAGATCTGTGGATATGGACCCCAAGATCTCTCTGCTCCTCCACAGGCTTCAGAACCCTACCTTTGACCCTGTAATACACATTTAAATTAGTCCGACCAAAATGATTCACCTCGCATTTATCAGGGTTAAACTCCATTTGCCATTTTTCAGCCCAGCTTTGCATCCTATCTATATCTCTTTTCAGCCTACAACAGCCCTCCACCTCATCCACTACTCCACCAATCTTGGTGTCATCAGCAAATTTACTGATCCACCCTTCAGCCCCCTCCTCTAAGTCATTAATAAAAATCACAAGGAGCAGAGGACCAAGCACTGATCCCTGTGGCACTCCGCTAGCAACCTGCCTCCAATCCGAAAATTTTCCATCCACCACCACCCTCTGTCTTCAATCAGATACAGTAAGAAGTTTAACAACACCAGGTTAAAGTCCAACAGGTTTATTTGTTAGCAAAAGCCACACAAGGCTTTGATCAGATAGCCAGTTACTTATTGTGTTACAGTCATAGCTAGGATGCAGAGAAAGATCAACTTAATGCGAGGTAGGTCCATTCAAAGGTCTGACAGCAGCAGGGAAGAAGCTGTTCTTGAGTCAGTCGGTACGTGACCTCAGACTTTTGTATCTTTTTCCCGACGGAAGAAGGTGGATGAGAGAATGTCCGGGGTGCGTGGGGGTCCTTGATTATGCTGGCTGCTTTTCCCCGAGGCAGCGGGAAGTGTAGACAGAGTCAATGGATGGGAGGCTGGTTTGCGTGATGGGACTGGGCTACATTCACGACCCTTTGTAGTTCCTTGCGGTCTTGGGCAGAGCAGGAGCCAATACCAAGCTGTGATACATCCGGAATGGATGCTTTCTGTGGTGGATCTGTAAAAGTTGGTGAGAGTCACAGTGAAGGTGTCTGTAAATATAGCACATTATGGTAGGCCCAATGTACTGACAGTCTCCCACACACCAGCTGTACTCTCCTGGGAACACCGCTGTCAGTACATCACTTCATCACTGTCCCTCCTCCCCCTCCTTGTCAGAACAAAAGTGAAAATCAATTTGAGTATTTGGCTATTTAAGTGCATCAGTGTTGGAGGATCTGTTAACGGCTCGTGTCGAATCAACTCTGAGGGTTTTAGCTCCTCTATCCCGACTGTGCCCGGGCTGGATTTAACTCTTGTCGAGGAAATCGATCCACTGCGGACGGGGATTAAAATATTTGGGGTTTATTTCCCTCCCGCTCTCTTCGAAACCAAAAATTTTCGCTTCTGCTTTCGATGGGTTTCATAGGATCCCTTCGAGTCTACACCAACTCTCCGACAGAGCATCCCACCCAGGACCTATCCCCATTACCCCAATGATTTACGCCACTAATCCCCCCCCCAACCCGCACATCTTTGGACACTAAGGGGCAATTTAGCACGGTCAATCCACCTAACCTACACATCTTTGGACACTAAGGGGCAATTTAGCATGGCCAATCCACCTAACCTGCACATCTTTGGACACTAAGGGGCAATTTAGCACGGCCAATCCACCTAACCTACACATCTTTGGACACTAAGGGGCAATTTAGCATGGCCAATCCACCTAACCCACACATCTTTGGACCCTAAGGGGCAATTTAGCACGGCCAATCCACCTAACCTACACATCTTTGGACACTAAGGGGCAATTTAGCATGGCCAATCCACCTAACCTGCACATCTTTGGACACTAAGGGGCAATTTAGCATGGCCAATCCACCTAACCTACACATCTTTGGACACTAAGGGGCAATTAAGCATGGCCAATCCACCTAACCTGCACATCTTTGGACACTAAGGGGCAATTAAGCATGGCCAATCCACCTAACCTGCACATCTTTGGACACTAAGGGGCAATTTAGCATGGCCAATCCACCTAACCTACACATCTTTGGACACTAAGGGGCAATTAAGCATGGCCAATCCACCTAACCTGCACATCTTTGGACACTAAGGGGCAATTTAGCATGGCCAATCCACCTAACCTACACATCTTTGGACACTAAGGGACAATTTAGCGTGGCCAATCCACCTAACCTACACATCTTTGGACACTAAGGGGCAATTTAGCATGGCCAATCCACCTAACCTACACATCTTTGGACACTAAGGGACAATTTAGCGTGGCCAATCCACCTAACCTACACATCTTTGGACACTAAGGGGCAATTTAGCATGGCCAATCCATCTAACCTACACATCTGTGGAGTCTGGGGCGAACCCGGAGGAAGCCCACGCAGACACGGGGAGAACGTGCAGACTCCACACAGACAGTGACCCAAGCCGGGAATCAAACCCGGGTCCCTGGCGCTGTGGGGCAGCAGTGCTAACCCACTGTGCCACCCCATGGTCGCGAGTTGCGGTTCTGAGATTTTGCTTCCTTGCAAAGGAGAGGTTCAGTTTCTTCCCCTGCCGAGGCGGGTCTGTTGATGGAGCCCGTTTGGCAGGGGAATGATTAATGGAGGTTTTCCTCCTGTTATTTGCCAGAGATTTTACATTATTTTGTTCATCTATCTGTCTCACAGTGCAGTTTCCCATCCTTCACACTGGTTCCAGAATTCCCCTCTCTCTCTCTCTCTCTGTCAAAAATAAAACCACAGACTCCAGCAGAATTAGAATTGCAAATGTGTAGAAAGGTCACTATGTTCAGAACATTTGCATGTATCGTCGAAAGTCTCGACAAAGCATTTGGGTTCGGTGTTATATTTAAGAAACCCCAGCAACGCCTCAAGTTTCTCAGGAGGCGAAGGAAATTCAGCATGTCCACCTGGACTCTCACCAACTTTTACAGATGCACCATAGAAAGCATCCTTTCCGGGTGTATCACAGCTTGGTCTGGGCTCCTGCTCTGCCCAAGACCGCAAGGAACTACAAAGGGTCGTGAACGTAGCCCAGTCCCATCACGCAAACCCAGCCTCCCATCCATTGACTCCGTCTACACTTCCCGCTGCCTCGGGGAAAAGCAGCCAGCATAATCAAGGACCCCACGCACCCCGGACATTCTCTCTTCCGCCTTCTTCTGTTGGGAAAAAGATACAAAAGTCTGAGGTCACGTACCAACCGACTCAAGAACAGCTTCTTCCCTGCTGCCGTCAGACTTTTGAATGGACCTCCCTTGCGTTAAGTTGATCTTTCTCTACACCCTAGCTATGACTGTAACACTACATTCTGCACCCTCTCCTTTCCTTCTCTATGAACGGTATGCTTTGTCTGTATAGCGCACAAGAAACAATACTTTTCACTGTATCCCAATACATGTGACAATAATAAATCAAATGAAAAGATGTGCAGGTTGGCTGGATTGGCCATGCTAAATTGCCCCTTAGTGAACGTACCATTCATAGAGTACGTAGGGGAAGGTGATGGCCCAGTGGTATTATCGCTAGACTATTAATCCAGAAACTCAGCTAATGTTCTGGGGGACCTGGGTTCGAATCCCGCCACGGCAGCTGGTGGAATTTGAATTCAGTAAAAGATGTCTGGAATTAAGTATCTACAGAGTTGAGGAGGAACTTCTTCTCTCAGAGGGTGGTGAATCTCTGGAATTCTCTGCCCACTGAAGTGGTGGAGGCTACCTCGTTGAATATGTTTAAATCACGGATAGATGGATTCCTGATCGGTAAGGGAATTAGGGGTTATAGGGATCAGGCGGGTAAGTGGAACTGATCCACTTCAGATCAGCCATGATCTTATTGAATGGCGGGGCAGGCTCGAGGGGCCAGATGGCCTACTCCTGCTCCTATTTCTTATGTTCTTATATTCTTATGTTCTTACTGATGACCGTGAAACCATTGTCGATTGTCAGAAAAATCCAACTGGTTCATTCATGTCCTTTAGGGAAGGAAATCTGCCGTCCTTACCCCGGTCTGGCCTACATGTAACTCCAGAGCCACAGCAATGTGGTTGACTCTCAACTGCCCTCCAAGGGCAACTAGGGATGGGCAATAAATGCTGGTCCGCCAGCGACACACAAAAACACAGGGGAGAAGGAAAGGAGAGAGTGCAGAATGTAGTGTTACTCATAGCTAGGGTGTAGAGAAAGATCAGTTTAATGTGAGGTTGATCCACTCAAAAGTCTGATGGCAGCAGGGAAGAAGCTGTTCTTGAGTCGGTTAGTACATGACCTCAAACTTTTGAATGTTTTTCCCGAGGCAGCAGGAAGTGTAGACAGTCAATGGATGGGAGGCTGGTTTGCGTGATGGATTGGGCTACATTCACGACCTTTTGTAGTTCCTTGCGGTCTTGGGCAGAGCAGGAGCCAGACCAAGCTGTGATACATCCTGAAAGAATGGTTTCTATGGTGCATCTGTAAAAATTTAAGAGAATCGGTCAATGAATCAGAGGGTGGGGGGAGATGAGGAGAATTATAGATTTACAGGTAGCGAGTTGTTGTGATCTGGAAGACGCTGCCTGAAAGAATGGCGGAAGCAGATTCGATAGGAACTTTCAAAGGGGAATGGACCCTCAATCAGGGCAGTTGAGGGGGTGGTGGTCTGGGGAGAGGGCAGGAGAAAGTCACTACCTAGATAGCTCTTTCACATAGAGACACAGAAGATAGGAGCAGGAAGAGGCCATTCGGCCCCTCGAGCCTGCTCCGCCATTCATCACCATCATGGCTGATCATCCAACCCAATAGCCTAATCCTGCTTTCTCCCCATAACCTTTGACCCCGTTCGCCCCAAGTGCTATATCCAGCCGCCTCTTGAATACATTCAGTGTTTTGGCATCAACTACTTCTTGTGGGAATGAATTCCACAGGCTCACCGGGTGAAGAAATGTCTCCTCATCTCCGTCCGAAATGGTCTACCCCCAATCCTCAGACTGTGATCCCTGGTTCTGGACTCCCCCCACCATCGGGAACATCCTCCCTGCATCTACCCTGTCTAGTCCTGTTAGAATTTTATAAGTCTCTGTGAGATCCCCCGTCATTCGTCTGAACTCCAGTGAAAACAATCCTAACCTGGTCAATCTCTCCTCATACATCAGTCCCGCCATCCCCGGAATCAGCCTGGTGAGGCAGAGCTAGCACAGCCACAATGGGCCGAATAGCCTCCTTCATAGAATAGAATCATAGAATCCCTACAGCGCAAAAGATGGCCATTCAGCCCATCGACTCTGCACCAATAATAATCCCATCTCGGCCCTATCACCATAACCCCAAATATTTACCTTGCTAATCCCTCGAACCTACGCACCCGGGACACTAAGGGGCAATTTAGCAGGGCCAATTCACCTAACCTGCACATCTTTGGACACTAAGGGGCAATTTAGCATGGCCAATTCACCTAACCTTCACATCTTTGGACACTAAGGGGCAATTTAGCATGGCCAATTCACCTAACCTGCGCATCTTTGGACACTAAGGGGCAATTTAGCATGGCCAATTCACCTAACCTGCACATCTTTGGACACTAAGGGACAATTTAGCATGGCCAATTCACCTAACATGCGCATCTTTGGACACTAAGGGGCAATTTAGCATGGCCAATCCACCTAACCCGCACATCTTTGGACACTAAGGGGCAATTTAGCATGGCCAATTCACCTAACCTGCGCATCTTTGGACACTAAGGGGCAATTTAGCATGGCCAATCCACCTAACCCGCACATCTTTGGACACTAAGGGGCAATTTAGCATGGCCAATCCACCTAACCCGCACATCTTTGGTCACTAAGGGACAATTTAGCATGGCCAATCCACCTAACCCGCACATCTTTGGACACTAAGGGACAATTTAGCATGGCCAATTCACCTAACCTGCGCATCTTTGGACACTAAGGGGCAATTTACTATGTCCAATCCACCTAACCTGCACATCTTTGGGCACTAAGGGGCAATTTATCATGGCCGATCCACCCAACCAGCACATCTTTCAGACTGTGGGAGGAAACCGGAGCCCCCGGACGAAACACACGCAGACACGGGGAGAACGTGCAGACTCCACACAGACAGTGACCCGAGCTGGGAATCGAACCCAGGTCCCTGGCGCTGTGAGGCAGCAGTGCTAACCCACTGTGCTACCGTACCGCCCCTCCTTCTGGGCAGTGCGATTGTGCAAGTCACTGACACATGCGCTTCGAGGAAGGTTGCTCGCTGTTGCAAAGGGATTGACACACTGAGCACGCACGTAGTTAATGCACAGCGATTTTCCGCAGCACAACTCTGACACCGCTTCAGAAAGGACTTAATTGGTAGCGAGGCGCACTGGGAGGTCCCGGAGTCGCGACGTAAATGCAAGTTCTTTCCTTTTATTCTCCATCCATCACCTCAAAGGGCTCCCCGCGCGGCCATCACTGAGAAATGCATCACGTTATGCAGCCTCCGCTGAGAGACAACCTCAGTCTACAAAGCAAACAATCTGTCATCTCTGTGCTGGCTGTCTGAGGAGTTGTCACCATTCCTTATCCCCACAGTAGGAATCTGGAAACTTCAGCTTCTTTTTTGAGGTAGGGTTTCAGGCAAAAGCACTTCAGCGGCACGGTGGCACAGTGGTTAGCGCTGCTACCTTGCAACGACAGGGACCCGGGTTCGATTCCCAGCCTTGGGTCACTGTCTGTGTGGAGTTTGCACGTTCTCCCCGTGTCTGCATGGGTTTCCTCCGGGTGCTCCGTTTTCCACCCACACTCCAAAAATATGCAGGTTAGGTGGATTGGCCTTGCTAAATTGCCTCTTAGTGTCCAAAGATGTGCAGGTTAGGTGGATTGGCCATGCTAAATTGCCCCTTAGTGTCCAAAGATGTGCGAGTTAGGTGGATTGGCCATGCTAAATTGCCCCTTAGTGTCCAAAGATGTGCGGGTTAGGTGGATTGGCCGTGCTAAATTGCCCCTTAGTGTCCAAAGATGTGCGGGTAAGGTGGATTGGCCGTGCTAAATTGCCCCTTAATGTCCAAAGATGTGCGGGTTAGGTGGATTGGCCATGCTAAATTGCCCCTTAATGTCCAAAGATGTGCGGGTTAGGTGGATTGGCCATGCTAAATTGCCCCTTAGTGTCCAAAGATGTGTAGGTTAGGTGGATTGGCCATGCTAAATTGCCCCTTAGTGTCCAAAGATGTGCGGGTAAGGTGGATTGGCCGTGCTAAATTGCCCCTTAGTGTCCAAAGATGTGCAGGTTAGGTGGATTGGCCATGCTAAATTGCCCCTTAGTGTCCAAAGATGTGCAGGTTACGTGGATTGGCCATGCTAAATTGCTCCTTAGTGTCTAAAGATGTGCAGGTTCGGTGGATTGGCCGTGCTATATTGCCCCTAGTGTCAGGGGGCTAGCTAGGGTAAATATGGGGGGTTCTGGGGATAGGGCCTGGGTGGGTTTGTTGTCGGTGCCGGCTCGATGGGTCGAATGGCCTTTTTCTGCATCGTTGGATTCTATGATTCAATGGGCCACAAGGTTGAAATCGGCCTTTCTTCACTAAACATGACCCGATCAATCACCATACACGCCCTCCAGGGCAGAAGGAGGCCATTCAGCACAGCTCTCTAAAAGAGCGTCCAACCCAGGTCCAAGCCCCACAGCCCCGCACATTTACCACAACTAATCCACCTAACTGCACATCTTTGGACACTAAGGGGCAATTTAGCATGGCCGATCCACCTAACCCGCACATCTTTGGACACAAAGGGGCAATTTAGCATGGCCAATCCACCTAACCCGCACATCTTTGGACACTAAGGGACAATTTAGCATGGCCAATCCACCTAACCCGCACATCTTTGGACACTAAGGGGCAATTTCGCATGGCCGATCCACCTAACCCGCACATCTTTGGACACTAAGGGACAATTTAGCATGGCCAATCCACCTAACCTATACATCTTTGGACACAAAGGGGCAATTTAGCATGGCCACTCCACCTAACCTGCACATCTTTGGACACTAAAGGACAATTTAGCACGGCCAATCCACCTAACCTACACATCTTTGGACACTAAGGGACAATTTAGCATGGCCAATCTACCTAACCTGCACATCTTTGGACACTAAGGGACAATTTAGCATGGCCAATCCACCTAACCTACACATCTTTGGACACTAAGGGACAATTTAGCATGGCCAATCCACCTAACCTACACATCTTTGGACACTAAGGGACAATTTAGCATGGCCAATCCACCTAACCTGCACATCTTTGGACACTAAGGGACAATTTAGCATGGCCACTCCACATAACCTGCACATCTTTGGACTGTGGGAGGAAACCGGAGCACCCGGAGGAAACCCACGCAGACACGGGGAGAACGTGCAGACTGCACACAGACAGTGACCCGAGGCCGAGAATCGAACCCGGGTCCCTGGCGCTGTGAGGCAGCAGTGCTAACCCACTGTGCCGTCACACTGGGATGAACACGGGCCTCCCATGCGGCCCACCCACTCGCTCGCCTCGGTTGGCCCTCTGTGCCGTGTACTGTTCCAATTTAGAAATCTCCTGAATCTGCTGCCACTGTCCTCTCCGGCAGCGCGTTCTGGATCGCTTATCCCCGCGGAATAACAAGCTCCGTTATTAGAAATTAATCATTATTGACACTGGGCTTTTCTTCCTCCGCTTCCGCAAATCTCAAGGTGTCTCTCCTTGTAATTAAACTGCACATCATCAGCTTTATTGAAAGCCGCAGCAGACAAACATTTTGTTAGAGTATTTCCAACCCTCCAATCTCTGCTCCGCAATCTAATAAAGGAGGACGTGTCCCAGAAGGGCAACAATGAAACAGGAGCAAATATGGAATCCTAGTCTGCTTCTCCAACAAAAACCCTGATCCGCGTCGGCGTTCAGGCTGTGTGTTCCCCGGGGCTGGCCGACTGCCCGTCCATCCATCAGCAGCTTGTCTGTCTTTTTTTGGGGCGGCACGGCGGCACAGTGGGTGAGCGCCACTGCCTCACAGCGCCAGGGACCCGGGTTCGATTCCCAGCTTGGGTCACTGTGTGGAGTTTGCACGTTCTCCCCGTATCTGCATGGGTTTCTTCCGGGTGCTCCGGTTTCCTCCCACAGTCCAAAGATGTGCAGGTTGGGCGGATTGGCCATGCTAAATTGCCCCTTAGTGTCCAAAGCTGTGTGGGTTAGGTGGATTGGCCATGCTAAATTGCCCCTTAGTGTCCAAAGCTGTGTGGGTTAGGTGGATTGGCCATGCTAAATTGCCCCTTAGTGTCCAAAGCTGTGTGGGTTAGGTGGATTGGCCATGCTAAATTGCCCCTTAGTGTCCAAAGATGTGCAGGTTAGGTGGATTGGCCATGCTAAATTGCCCCTTAGTGTCCAAAGCTGTGTGGGTTAGGTGGATTGGCCATGCTAAATTGCCCCTTAGTGTCCAAAGCTGTGTGGGTTAGGTGGATTGGCCATGCTAAATATGCGAATAGCTCCTTACCTGCTGCCATCAGACTTTTGAATGGACCTACTTTATATTAAGTTGATCTTTCTCTACACCCGAGCTGTGACTGTAACACTACATTCTGCACTCTCCCCTTACCTTCTCCCCTATGTACTCTATGAACGGTATGCTTTGTCTGTGTAGCGTGCAAGAAACAATACTTTTCACTGTATCCCAATACATGTGACAATAATAAATCAAATCAAAAGATGTGCAGGTTAGGTGGATTGGCCATGCTGAATGTGCGAACAGCTTCTTCCCTGCTGCTGTCAGACTTTTGAATGGACTTACCTCGCATTAAGTTGATCTTTCTCCACACCCGAGCTATGACTGTAACACTACATTCTGCACCCTGTCCTTTCCTTCTCTATGAATGGTATGCTTTGTCTGTACAGCGCGCAAGTAACAATACTTTTCACTGTATCCCAATACATCTGACAATAATAAATCAGATCAAATCAAACCAGCCTCCCATCCATTGACTCTGTCTACACTTCCCGCTGCCTCGGGAAAAGCAGCCAGCATAATCAAGGACCCCACGCACCCCGGACATTCTCTCTTCCACCTTCTTCCGTCGGGAAAAAGATACAAAAGTCTGAGGTCACGTACCGACCGACTCAAGAACAGCTTCTTCCCTGCTGCTGTCAGACTTTTGAATGGACCGACCTTATATTAAGTTGATCTTTCTCTACACCCTAGCTGTGACTGTAACACTACATTCTGCACCCTCTCCTTTCCTTCTCTATGAACGGTATACTTTGTCTGTATAACGCGCAAGAAACAATACTTTTCACTGTATCCCAATACGTGACAATAATAAATCAGATCAAATCCAATCAGCTGAGAGCAGACATTCCAAGTTTCCCTGTTGGGATTTGAAATATCCGAGCATTTAACATCAGCTGTGAACTCTGAACAAGATCGGTTTTCGTGTTGTCCCCAGTGACTTGTCAGGCTGCCTCTGGTATTTTTCACCTCTTGGGCCGTTGAATAAACTAACGCTGAGATGTCATGTGGCATCACATCGTGTGAAGAACAATTTCCGCCAGCAGATTGCAAAGATGTGGCTGAATAAAAGTGACATCACCTCAGTGCGAACCATGATTCACATTGGCAGTCAGCGTTCTACATGGCTTCTTCACTTTTTTTACTCTTTCAAGAGATTCAGCCGTCGCTGGCCGGGCCCAACATTTACCCCCCCATCCCTAACCGCCCCCTCGAGAAGGTGGTGAGTGAGCCGCCATCTTGAACCCGCTGCAGTCCCCTTCTGATGTAGCTACACCCACAGTGCTGTTAGGGAGGGAGTTCCAGGATTGTGATTGGACATCAGTCAGTCCCCGTGTGATGTAGGTACGCCCACAGTGCTGTTAGGGAGGGAGTTCCAGGATTGTGATTGGACATCAGTCAGTCCCCGTGCGTGGTGTAGGTACACCCACAGTGCTGTTAGGGAGGGAGTTCCAGGATTGTGATTGGACATCAGTCAGTCCCCGTGTGTGGTGTAGGTACACCCACAGTGCTGTTAGGGAGGGAGTTCCAGCATTGTGATTGGACATCAGTCAGTCCCCGTGTGTGGTGTAGGTACACCCACAGTGCTGTTAGGGAGGGAGTTCCAGGATTGTGATTGGACATCAGTCAGTCCCCGTGTGTGGTGTAGGTACACCCACAGTGCTGTCAGGGAGGGAGTTCCAGGATTCTGATTGGACATCAGGCCGTGGGGTGTAGGTACACCCACAGTGCTGTTTAGGTTTAGGTTTATTTATTAGTGTCACAAGTCGGCTTACATTAACACCGCAATGAAGTTACTGTGAAAATTCCCCAGTCGCCACACTCCGGCGCCTGCTTGGGTAACACTGAGGGACAATTTAGCATGGCCAATCAACCTAACCTGCACATCTTTGGACACTAAGGGACAATTTAGCACGGCCAGTGAACCTAACCTGCACATCTTTGGACACTAAGGGACAATTTAGCACGGCCAATCCACCTAACCTGCACATCTTTGGCGTGTGGGAGGAAACCGGAGCACCCCGAAGAAACCCACGCAGACACGGGGAGAACGTGCAGACTCCGCACAGACAGTGACCCAAGGCCGGGAATCGAACCCAGGTCCCTGGCGCTGTGAGGCAGCAGTGCTAACCCACTGTGCTGTTAGGGAGGGAGTTCCAGGATTTTGACCCCAGCCACAGTGAAGGAACGGCCAGTATATTTCCCAGTTGGGATGGCGATTTGATTTGATTTAATCTTGTCATATTGGGATACAGTGAAAAGTATTGTTCCTTGCGTGCTCTACAGTCAAATCATACTGTTCATAGAGTACATAGGGGGGAAGGCAAGGAGAGGGTGCAGAATGTAGTGTTACAGTCACAGCTCGGGTGTAGAGAAAGATCAACTTGATACAAGGCAGGTCCATTCAAAAGTCTGACAGCAGCAGGGAAGAAGCTGTACGTGACCTCAGACTTTTGTATCTTTTTCCCAACAGAAGAAGGTGGAAGAGAGAATGTCCGGGGTGTGTGGGGTCCTTGATTATGCTGGCTGCTTTTCCCCGAGGCAGCGGGAAGTGTAGACAGAGTCAACGGATGGGAGGTTGGTTAGCGTGATGGATTGGGCTACATTCACAACCTTTTGTAGTTTCTTGTGGTCTTGGGCAGAGCAGGAGCCCATACCAAGCTGTGATACATCCGGAAAGGATGCTTTCTATAAAAATTGGTGAGAATCGCAGAGGACATATCGAATTTCCTTCGCCCCCTGCGAAAGTCAGGCCATTGGTGGGCTTTCTTTACTGTAGCAACAGCATGGAGGGACCCGAACAGTCCAGCACAGGAACAGTCCCTTCGGCCCTCCAAGCCTGCACCAATCATGATGCCCTAACGAAACTAAAACCGTACGCACTTACGAAGTCCGTATCCTTCCATTCCCATCCTATTCATCTAGTTACCCCTTAAATGCCGCTATCGTACCTGCTCCCACCACCTCCCCGGGCAGCGCGTTCCAGACATTCACCACCCTCTGTGTAAAAACACTTGCCTCGCACATCTCCTCTAAACCTCTCCCCACTCATCTTAAACCTAAGTTGAAGTTTTTAAGTTTATTGTTTATTTAGTAGTGTCAAAAGTAGGCTTGCATTAACACCACAATGAAGTTACTGTGAAAATCCCCTTGTCGTTACACTCTGGCGCCTGTTCTGAGGGAGAATTTAGCACAGCCAATGCACCCAACCAGCACGTGTTTCGGTGTGTGGGAGGAAACCCATGCAGACACGGGGAGAACATGCAAACTTCGCACAGACAGTGACCCGAGGCTGGGAATCGAACCCGGGTCCCTGGCGTTGTGAGACTGCAGTGCTAACTACTGTGCCCCCCCCCCCCCCCCCCCCCCCTCTACATCCCCTAGCACTTGACCTTTCGACCTCACATTTGACCTTCCGGACTAATGTGAGGTAATGCATTTTGGAATGTCTAATACAGATAGGAAATATATAGTGAATGGCAGAACCCTTAAGAGTATTGATAGGCAGAGGGATCTGGGTGTACAGGTACACAGGTCACTGAAAGTGGCAACGCAGGTGGAGAAGGTAGTCAAGAAGGCATACGGCATGCTTGCCTTCATCGGCCGGGGTATTGGGTTTAAAAATTGGCAAGTCATGTTGCAGTTTTATAGATCCTTGGTTAGGCCGCACTTGGAATATAGTGTTCAATTCTGGTCGCCACACTCCCAGAAGGATGTGGAGGCTTTGGAGAGGGTACAGAAAAGATTTACCAGGATGTTGCCTGGTATGGAGGGCACGAGGAGAGGTTGGAGAAACTTGGTTTGTTCCCACTGGAGCGACGGAGGTTGAGGGGCGACCTGATAGAAGTCTACAAGATTATGAGGGGCATGGACAGAGTGGATAGTCAAAAGCTTTTTCCCCAGGGTGGAAGAGTCAATTACTAGGGGGCACAGGTTTAAGGTGCGAGGGGCAAGGGTTAAAGGAGATGTTCGAGGCAGATTTTTTACAGAGAGTAGTGGGTGCCTGGAACTCGTTGCCGGGGAGGTAATGGAAGCGGAAACAGTAGTGACTTTTAAGGGTGTCTTGACAAGTACATGAATAGGATGGGAATAGAGGGATATGGTGCCCGGAAGGGTACGGGGTTTTAGTTCAGTTGGGCAGCATGGTCGGTGCAGGCTTGGAGGGCCGAAGGGCCTGTTCCTGTGCTGTAATTTTCTTTGTTCTTTGTTCTACCCTAGGAAAGAGCATCTGACTATCCACTCTGTCCATGCCACTCACAATCTTAGAACACAGAACATAGAAAAGCTACAGCACAAACAGGCCCTTCGGCCCACAAGTTGCGCCAAACAATTTCCTTGCCTTCTAGGCTCATCTATAACCCTCTATCTTACTAACCTCCATGAACCTATCCAAAAGTCTCTTAAAAGACTCAATCGAATCCGCTTCCACCACCACTACCGGCAGCCGATTCCACGCACCCACCACCCTCTGAGTGAAAAACTTACCCTTAACATCTCCTCTATTCCTACTCCCCAGCACCCTAAACCTGTGGCCTCTCGTGAATCTTGTAAACCTCCATCAGATCACCCTTCAACCTTGTCGTTCCAGTGGGAACAGACCGAGTTCATCCAATCTCTCCTCGCAGCTGATACCCTCCAGACCAGGGAACATCCTGGTAAACCTCTTCTGTAACCTCTCCAAAACCTCCAAAGCAATGTCAGCTTTGGAGAGGGTACAGAAGAGGTGTGTGTGTGGCTGTGGGAGTGAATTCCACCACTCTCTGGGTGAAGAAATTTCTCCTCACCTCAGTCCCTTATTCAACCCTTATCCTCAAACTATGACCCCCTAGTTCTGGACTGCCCCACTCTTAGAATCATAGAAACCCTACAGTGCAGAAAGAGGCCATTCGGCCCATCGAGTCTGCACCGACCACAATCCCACCCAGGCCCTACCCCCATATCCCTACACATTTACCCACTAATCCCTCTAACCTACGCATCTTAGGACTCTAAGGGGCAATTTTTAGCATAGCCAATCAACCTAACCCGCACATCTTTGGACTGTGGGAGGAAACCGGAGCACCCGGAGGAAACCCACATATTAGGAACATATTAGGAACATTCTTTCTGAATTTGGCAATTTGGGATATGTTTTTTTATTCGCTCATGGGACACGGTAGCACAGTGGTTAGCGCTGCTGCTTCACAGCTCCAGGGACCTGGGTTCGATTCCCGGCTTGGGTCACTGTCTGTGTGGAGTTTGCACGTTCTCCTCGTGTCTGCGTGGGTTTCCTCCGGGTGCTCCGGTTTCCTCCTACAGTCCAAAGATGTGCGGGTTAGGTCGATTGGCCATGCTAAAATTGCCCTTAGTGTCCTGAGATGCGTAGGTTAGAGGGATTAGTGGGTAAATATGTAGGGATATGGGGGTAGGGCCTGGGTGGGATTGTGGTTGGTGCAGACTCGATGGGTCGAATGGCCTCTTTCTGTGCTGTAGGGTTTCTATGGGCATCGCTGGCTTGCCAGCATTTTTTGCCCATTGTACAGGTGTAATATGGAGGTGTGGTAAGAACGCCAGCTGTCCAGGGGGTTGTTCTGTGTCTCACTTCCAGTGGTTCACCAGCGACATCCCATTTAATTAACTTTCTGCTTCGAGTTCTTACTGTTTAAATCGCCTGAATGTCACTCCGTGGCGAGCAGAGGCAGACAGATTCGTACGGTCCATCACCGCTGCTCAAACATCGATCATCTCGTGTGGCTCGTCGCTAATTCATTGCCAGAATATCTTTGGTTGGGTTATTCCACGCACCACCCCCCCCCCCTCCCCCGCACCCCTCCTGGATTGTCTACCTGGTTGGCTCGAGCTACAGGTTCTGCCAATTGGCACACTGCTGGCTCACCACGTCAGGGACCCCGGTTCGATTCCGGCCTCGGGTCAGAGGACGCTGAAAGTCTGCAAAGGGATATAGATAGTCAGTGGGCGAGGGTCTGGCAGATGGAGCACAATGTTGGTAAATGTGAGGTCATCCATTTTGGTCGGAATAACAGCAAAATGGACTATTATTTCAATGGTAAAAAATTGCAGCATGCTGCTGTGCAGAGGGACCTGGGTGTCCTTGTGCAGGAATCTCAAAGAGTTGGTTTGCAGGTGCAGCAGGTAATTAAGAAGGCAAATGGAATTTTGTCCTTCATTGCGAGAGGGATGGAGTTTAAAAACAGCGAGGTTATGTTGCAGCTGTATAAGGTGCTGGTGAGGCCACACCTGGAGTACTGTGTACAGTTTTGGTCTCCTTACTTGAGAAAGGATATACTGGCACTGGAGGGGGTGCAGAGGAGATTCACTAGGTTGATTCCGGAGTTGGGAGGGTTGGCTTATGAGGAGAGACTGAGTAGACTGGGACTATACTCATTGGAATTCTGAAGAATGAGGGGAGATCTTATAGAAACATATAAGATTATGAAGGGAATAGATAAGGTAGAAGCAGGGAAGTTGTTTCCACTGGCGGGTGAAACTAGAACTAGGGGGCATGGCCTCAAAATAAGGGGAGGCGGATTTAGGACTGAGTTGAGGAGGAACTTCTTCACACAAAGGGTTGTGAATCTGTGGAATTCCCTGCCCAGTGAAGCAGTTGAGGCTACCTCATTGAATGTTTTTAAGACAAGGATAGATAGATTTTTGAACAGTAAAGGAATTAAGGGTTATGGTGAGCGGGCGGGTAAGTGGAGCTGAGTCCACGAAAAGATCAGCCATGATTTATTGAATGGCGGAGCAGGCTCGAGGGGCCAGATGGCCTACTCCTGCTCCTAGTTCTTATGGTCTTATGTCACTGTATGTGTGGAGTTTGCACATTCTCCCCCCCAACCCGTGTCTGCATGGGTTTTCTCCGGGTGCTATGGTTTCCTCCAAAGATGTGTAGGTTAGGTGGATTGGCCGTGCTAAATTGCCCCTTAGTATCCAAAGATGTGCAGGTTAGGTGGATTGGCCATGCTAAATTGCCCCTTAGTATCCAAAGATGTGCAGGTTAGATGGATTGGCCATGCTAAATTGTCCCTTAGGGTCCAAAGATGTGCAGGTTAGGTGGATTGGCTGTGCTAAATTGCCGCTTAGAACATAGAACAGTACAGCACAGAACAGGCCCTTCGGCCCTCAATGTTGTACCGAGCTTTGTCCAAAACCAAGATCAAGCAATCCCACTCCCTATCATCCTGGTGTGCTCCATGTGCCTATCCAATAACCGCTTGAAAGTTCCTAAAGTGTCCGACTCCACCATCACAGCAGGCAATCATAAGAACATAAGAAATAGGAGCAGGAGTAGGCCATCTAGCCCCTCAAGCCTGCCCCGCCATTCAATAAGATCATTGCTGATCTGATAGTGGGTTCAGTTCCACTTACCCGCCCGCTCCCCATAACCCTTAATTCCCTTATAGATCAGAAATCTATCTATCTGTGACTTAAACATATTTAACGAGGTAGCCTCCACTGCTTCAATGGGCAGAGAATTCCAGAGATTCACTACCCTCTGACAGAAGAAGTTCCTCCTCAACTCTGTCCTAAACTGACTCCCCCTCATTTTGAGGCTGTGCCTCTAGTTCTTATTTCCTTTCGAAGTTGAAAGAATCTCTCTGCCTCTACCCTGTCGAGCCCCTTCATTATCTTATATGTCTCTATAAGATCTCCCCTCAGCCTTCTAAACTCCAATGAGTACAGGCCCAATCTACTCAATCTCTCCTCATAAGCTAACCCCCTCATCTCCAGTATCAACCTGGTGAACCTTCTCTGTACCCCCTCCAAGGCCAATACATCCTTCCGCAAATAAGGGGACCAATACTGCACACAGTATTCCAGCTGCGGCCTCATCCTTCAGGTCTTCCTCACCAACCTTAAGTGGCAATTTAACATGGCCAGTCTACCTAACCCGCACATCTTTGGACCCGAAGGGGCAATTCCTGCTGCGGCCTCACCAGTACCTTGTCCATTCCACACCCCAACCACTCTCTGAGTAAAGAACCTACCTCGGACATCCCTCCTATATCTCCCACCATGAACCCCATAGTTATGCCAAGTTATGCTTAGCGTCCAAAGATGTGCGTGTTAGGTGGATTGACCGTGCTAAATTGTTGGAGGGAACCGGAGCACCCGGAGGAAACCCACGCAGACACGGGGGGAATGTGCAAGCTCCACACAGATGTTGTGTGATTTCGAGAAGAAATTGTCCAGAGCTCTTGGGGCTTTAGGGCAATCTGATTTTTCTGTGCAGAATGAAAATATTCATTGCAAAGGCATCCTACCATTTGGCGACACAAGTCTCCCCCACCAACCCTCGCCCTGCCTCCTGTTTACTGGAGAAAAGGGCTCCAGATCGCTGAGTGTTCTGTTAATTGTAGCCTGCTTTTATCCGCGAGTCGTTGCCGTGTAGTTTGTTGGCTCTGTCAGGTTTCCCGCTGTTCATTTATCCCGACATGTGAAATCTTCAGCTTTGGATCCAAGGAAGGTGAACATTGAACAGCATTGCAGTGTGATATACAGTCCACTGCCGAACCTGCAATCAGCTCCTCATGAATAGGGGAACAAGACAGTGTCACCACCTGCTCCCCCACTCCCCGTCTGCGGGTGCCTGAGCGCTGTGAGAACGTAACCAGTGACAACTTTGTACTGGACGTACTGTGACCAATGGTCAGGGTCAGCTGACCCAGTAAACCATGGAACCAATTGCAGAATGATGTAATAGTCAGCTGACTCACTATTTGAATGGCAGAGGGAGTTCAATCCGGACAAGTGTGAGGTAATGCATTTTGGAAGGTCCAATGCATTAGGAATTTATACAGTAAACGGTGGAACCCTCAGGATAGAATAGAATAGAAACCCTACAGTACAGAAAGAGGCCATTCGGCCTATCGAGTCTGCACCGACCACAATCCCACCCAGGCCCTACCCCCATATCCCTACATATTTTACCCGCTAATCCCTCTAATCTACACATCCCAGGACACTAAGGGGCAATTTTAGCATGGCCAATCCACCTAACCCACACATCTTTGGACTGTGGGAGGAAACCGGAGCGCCCGGAGGAAACCCACGCAGACACGAGGAGAACGTGCAGACTCCACACAGACAGTGACCCAAGCCGGGAATCGAACCCAGGTCCCTGGAGCTGTGAAGCAGCAGTGCTAACCACTGTGCCACCGTGTATTGACAGGCAGAGGGATCTGGGCCCACATGTCCACCGATCACTGAAAGTGGCAACGCAGATAGAGAAGGTGGTCAAGAAGGCATACGGCACACTTGCCTTCATCGGCCGGGGCATTGAGTCTAGAAATTGGCAGGATATGCAGCAGCTGTACAGAGCCTTAGGCCTCATTTAGAATATAGTGTTCAATTCTGGTCGCCGCACTACCAGAAGGATGTGGAGGCTTTGGAGAGGGTGCAGAAGAGGATTACAGGATGTTGCCTGGCATGGAGGGCATTAGCTATGAGGAGAGGCTGGATAAACTCGGTTTGTTCTCACTGGAACGACGGAGGTTGAGGGGGTGAGCTGATAGAGGTTTACAAGATTATGAGGGGCACGGACAGAGTGGATAGTCAGATCTTTCCCAGGGTAGAAGAGTCAAGTACTCGGGGGCACAGGTTTAAGGTGCGTGGGGAAAAGTTTAGAGGAGCTGTGCGATGCAAGTGTTTTCACAGAGAGGGTGGTGAATGTCTGGATCGCCCTGCCCGGGGAGGTGGTGGGAGCAGGTACGATAGCGGCATTTAAGGGGCAACTAGACGAATACATGAACAGGATGGGAATGGAAGGATACGGACTCTATAAGTGCGGACGGTTTTAGTTTAGGCAGGCAGACATGATGGGCGTGGGCTTGGAGGGCCGAAGGGCCTGTTCCTGTGCTGGACTGTTCTTTGTTCTTTGTAAATAGGAACCTGTTGGGAATTGTGGAAAGCTTGGAGTGGCCCAGGGCGAGGCCCCAAGTTTGGAGCAGTGAAGTTTCTCTATTAAACCCTTTCTTTGGTTTATAAGTTGGAGTAAAGTTTTGTTATATTTTTATTGCCTGCATTTGAAGAATCCCTTCTGAAGAAACAAGAAGGTCCCCCTCAGCGCCAAAGTCCTGGCGTGGGATTCTCCGGCCTCCCAGCCGTGTGTTTCCCGCCAGCGGGAGGTGGCGCGTTGTTTGCTGGTGGCGGGATTTTCCAGTCCCGCTGCTGCCAATGGAAATTCCCATTGACGTCACTCCCACGCTGGAAAGTCTCAGCAGGTCTGACAGCATCTGTGGGGAGAGACCAGAGCCAATGTTTCGAGTCTGGATGACCCTTCGTCAGAGTTCTCATCCAGGCTTGGAACTTTGGCTCGATTCCCTCCCCACAGATGCTGTCAGACCTGCTGAGATTTTCCAGCATTTTCTGTTTTAGCATCAGGTTCCAGCAGCTTCAGTATTTTGCATTTATCTTGATGTTTATGCTATTTCTGGAGTTTCTGAGGGTGTGCATAAAATCACAGAATCCCTACAGTGCAGAAGGAGGTTATTTGGCCCATCGAGCCTGCACCAAAAGCAAGGAAATTCGGCATGTCCGCTACGACTCTCACCAACTTTTACAGATGCACCATAGAAAGCATCCTTTCTGGTTGTATCACAGCTTGGTCTGGGCTCCTGCTCTGCCCAAGACCACAAGGAACTACAAAAGGTAATGAATGTAGCCCAATCCATCACGCAAACCAGCCTCCCATCCATTGACTCTGTCTACACTTCCCGCTGCCTCGGGGAAAAGCAGCCAGCATAATCAAGGACCCCACGCACCCCGGACATTCTCTCTTCCACCTTCTTCCATCGGGAAAAGGATACAAAAGTCTGAGGTCACGGACCGACCGACTCAAGAACAGCTTCTTCCCTGCTGCTGTCAGACTTTTGAATGGACTGACCTCGCACTAAGCTGATCTTTCTCTACATCCTAGCTATGACTGTAACACTACATTCTGCACCCTCTCCTTTCCTTCTCTATGAATGGTATGCTTTATCTGCATAACGCACAAGAAACAATACTTTTCACTGTATGCTAATACATGTGACAATAAATCAAATCAAATCAAAATCCTGGCCAGGCCCTATCCCCATAACCCCATGAATTTACCCTAGCTAGTCCCCCTGACACTATGGGGCAATTTAGCATGGCCAGTCCACCTAACCTACACATCTTTGGGCACTAAGGAACAATTTAGCATGGCCAATCCACCTAACCTACACATCTTTGGATAATAAGGGCAATTTAGCATGGCCAATCCACCTAACCTGCACATCTTTGGACACTAAGAATGAATTTAGCATGGCCAATCCACCTAACCTGCATATCTGTGGACACTAAGGGGCAATTTAGCATGGCCAATCCACCTAACCTACACATCTTTGGATAATAAGGGCAATTTAGCATGGCCAATCCACCTAACCTGCACATCTTTGGGCACTAAGGGGCAATTTAGCATGGCCAATCCACCTAACCTGCACATCTTTGGACACTAAGAATGAATTTAGCATGGCCAATCCACCTAACCTGCATATCTGTGGACACTAAGGGGCAATTTAGCATGGCCAATCCACCTAACCTACACATCTTTGGATAATAAGGGCAATTTAGCATGGCCAATCCACCTAACCTGCACATCTTTGGGCACTAAGGGGCAATTTAGCATGGCCAATCCACCTAACCTGCACATCTTTGGGCACTAAGGGGCAATTTAGCATGGCCAATCCACCCAACCTGCACATCGTTTGGACTGTGGGAGGAAACCGGAGGAAACCCACGCAGACACGGTGGGAGAAGGTGCAGACTCCACACAGACAGTGACCTGAGCCGGGAATCAAACCCGAGTCCCTGGCGCTGTGAGGCAGCAGTGCTAACCCACCGTGCCACTATGCCGCATGTTAGGCACTCCCTGGGATCACTCACTCACACACACGAGTGCATCGAAAGCATGCTCACTGCACGCATATTTGCTTTGAAGGCTGCTGAGTGATTGTCTTGCCTTCCACTGACGCTCAGTCCGCTAAAGACATTAAAATGATGAATGTTCTTTTGTTTGTGGCAGAGCTTCAAAGCAGCAACCAATATAAAATTCATGAAATTCTCAAATTAATCTGCCAGTGCCTTGCAAAGTGCCGGGGCTGCGATGTATCATGTATTTAAAAGTTAAGCTAAAATTATTGAACACTAACTGATAGGGTATTAAACAATATGATTCTGACAGTGGGAGAATTTAAAGCTCATTTATAAAAGGGCTCTATCGCGATTTGGGCAATTACTGAGTCCCGCATATGTTTCTTTCATTAATAATAATAATTGGTGGCACAGTGGGTTAGCGCTGCTTCCCCACAGCGCCCGGGACCCGGGTTCAATTCCAGCCTCGGGTCACTGTCTGTGGGGAGTTTGCACGTTCTCCCCGTGTCTGTGTGGATTTCATCCGGGTGCTCCGGTTTCCTCCCACACTCCAAAGATGTGCAGGTTAGGTGGATTGGCCATGCTAAATTGCCCCTTAGTGTCCAAAGATGTGCAGGTTAGGTGGATTGGCCATGCTAAATTGTCCCTTAGTGTCCAAAGATGTGCGGGTTAGGGGGATTGGCCGTGCTAATTTGCCTCTTAGTATCCAAAGATGTGCTGGTTAGCTGGATTGGCCATGCTAAATTGTCCCTTAGTGTCCAAAGATGTGCGGGTTAGGTGGATTGGCCATGCTAAATTGTCCCTTAGTGTCCAAAGATGTGCGGGTTAGGGGGATTGGCCGTGCTAATTTGCCTCTTAGTGTCCAAAGATGTGCTGGTTAGCTGGATTGGCCATGCTAAATTGTCCCTTAGTGTCCAAAGATGTGCGGGTTAGGTGGATTGGCCATGCTAAATTGTCCCTTAGTGTCCAAAGATGTGCAGGTTAGGTGGATTGGCCATGCTAAATTGTCCCTGAGACTCCGCACAGACAGTGACCCAAGGCCAGAATCGAACCTGGGTTCCTGGCCCCGTGAGGCAGCAGTGCTAACTGCCATACCGCCCCCTACCACGGGTTCCGCATTCCCCCCACTCTCTGCTTAAAGACATTTGGGGGCAACACTCTAGCGTCGAGTCTTTCGGGACCTCCACCTGGCCCCGCCCAGCCCCCAGGACTGCGTCCAACGCCGTCCTGAAGTGCGACGGGGCCTTAGTTGATCGGTCTGTGCCGATTTGGAGTGATCCTGGATTAGTCTGTGAATGTGTGCTGAGACCTGCCCTAATCTGTAATCTAAAGATCTTTCACTATTGATTCGAGGAGTCGGTGGCCCTTTGAGTCCGAGATTCAAGGACTTTAACTGGAAACCCAGAACCAGGTCAGTAAGGCCGTCAACATTCATTGACGCAGGGATAATAGAAGGAGCCAGGGGACAGAGGTCGTGATGTCCATAAATTAATTCGAAACGCGTGCTTTTCACATCCTGTTCAGCATTCTTTCAAAATTTACCTCAATTTCCAATCTCTGTCACCAACCTCGGTGAAGGAAGTGCTTCTTCTGGGAGCCCGTCGCAACCTTGGGACGTCCCTTGGAAGGCCAAATGCTTCTGAAAGTGTCGCCTCTGTTGTCGCCCAGCAGCCATTTTGCGCACAGCAAGAGGCCACGCACGGAAGAAAAGGGCCGGGCCTCCGTAGCGGGGGAAGAAAATGTCAGAGGGTGTCCTAAAATTGCTGCAGAGTTGTAAGATAACGGTGAGGGATGAAGAGGGAATAGCTGAAGGTGTCAGTGGAAATGGTCAAGAGATTCATCTTTTTGGGTGTCCAGATCACCAACAACCTGTCCTGGTCCCCCCATGCCGACACTATAGTTAAGAAAGCCCCACCAATGCCTCTACTTTCTCAGGAGGCTAAGGAAATTTGGCATGTCAGCTACGACTCTCACCAACTTTTACAGATGCACCTTAGAAAGCATCCTTTCCGGATGTATCACAGCTCGGTATGGCTCCTGCTCTGCCCAAGACCACAAGGAACTGCAAAGGGTCGTGAACGTAACCCAGTCCATCACTCAAACCAGCCTCCCATCCATTACATACCAACATAGAAACATAGAAGATAGGAGCAGGAGGAGGCCATTCGGCCCTTCGAGCCTGCTCCGCCATTCATCACCATCATGGCTGATCGTCCAACTCAAGAGCCTCATCCTGCTTTCTCCCCATAACCTTTGACCCCGTTCGCCCCAAGTGCTATATCCAGCCGCCTCTTGAATACATTCAGTGTTTTGGCATCAACTACTTCCTGTGGGAATGAATTCCACAGGCTCACCACTCTTTGGGTGAAGACACTCTGCCTACACTCCCCTCGGAAAAGCAACCAGCATGATAAAGGACCGCAGTCATTTGCTTTTAATCGAGGAGACATGCACGCACTGCTGCCTCACAGCGCCAGGAACCCCGGGTTCGATTCCCGGCTTGGGTCACTGTCTGTGTGGAGTCTGCACGTTCTCCCCGTGTCTGCGTGGGTTTCCTCCGGGTGCTCCGGTTTCCTCCCACAGTCTGAAAGACGTGCTGGTTAGGGGGCATTGGCCATGCTAAATTCTCCCTCAGTGTACCCAAACAGTGTGACGACTCGGGGATTTTCACAGTAACTCCATTGCGGTGTTAATGTAAGCCTTCTTGTGACACGAATAAATAAACTTAAACTGATGTGGCCCGGTGGGTTACATTCCTCCCCAATCACCTTCCTGTGGATTTGATTTGATTTGATTTATTATTGTCCCATGTATTGTGATACAGTGAAAAATATTGTTTCTTGCGCGCTACACAGACAAGGCATACCGTTCATAGAGAAGGAAAGGAGAGGGTGCAGAATGTAGTGTTACAGTCATAGCTAGGGTGTAGAGAAAGATCAACTTAATGCAAGGTGAGTCCATTCAAAAGTCTGACAGCAGCAGGGAAGGAGCTGTTCTTGAGTCGGTTGGTACGTGACCTCAGACTTTTGTATCATAATCCTAACCGATGATGACCCATTGTCGGAAAAACCCACCTGATTCCCTTCAGGGAAGGAAATCTGCCGTCCTTACCCCGGTCTGGCCCACATGTGACTCCAGAGCCACAGCAATGTGGTTGACTCTCAACTGCCCTCCAAGGGGCAACTAGGGATGGGCAATAAATGCTGGGCCCAGCCAGCGATGCCCATGTCCCGCGAAATAGATACAAAAGTCCGAGGCCACGTACCAACCGACTCAAGAACAGCTTCTTCCCTGCTGCCGTCTATCGCGGATAGGTGCTGGGGCCTCAACTATTTACCATATACATAGACGATTTGGAGGAGGGGACCGAGTGTAGGGTAACAAAGTTTGCGGATGACACAAAGATGAGTGGGAAAACAAATTGCGTGGAGGACACAGAGAGTTATAGAATAAAAACCCTACATTCCAAAAGAGGCCATTCGGCCCATCGAGTCTGCACCGACCACAATCCCACCCAAGCCCTATCCCCATATCCCCACATATTTACCCGCTAATCCCTCTAACCTACGCATCCTGGGACACTAAGGGGCAATTTAGCATGGCCAATGAACCTAACCTGCACATCTTTGGACTGTGGGAGGAAACCGGAGCACCCGGAGGAAACCCACGCAGACACAGGAAGGATGTGCAAACTCCACACAGACAGTGACCCAAGCCGGGAATCGAACCCAGGTCCCTGGAGCTGTGAAGCAGCAGTGCTAACCCACTGTGCTACTGTGCTGCCCCCTGCACACAGTCTGCAGAGAGATTTGGATAGGCTAAGTGAGTGGGCGAGGATCTGGCAGATGGAGTATAACGTTGGTAAGTGTGAGGTTATCCACTTTGGAAGGAATAATAACAAAATGGACTATTATTTAAATGGTGAAAAATTACAACATGCTACTGTGCAGAGGGACCTGGGGGTCCTTGTGCACGAATCGCAAAAACTCAGTTTGCAGGTGCAGCAGGTGATCAAGAAGGCAAATGGAATGTTGGCCTTTATCGCGAGAGGGATGGAGTATAAAAGCAGGGAGGTCTTGCTGCAACTGTACAGGGTACTGGTGAGGCCGCAACTAGAGTACTGTGTACAATTTTGGTCCCCTTATTTGCGAAAGGATATATTAGCTTTGGGGGGGATACAGAGAAGGTTCACCAGGTTGATACCGGAGATGAGGGGGCTAGCTTATGAGGAGAGATTGAGTAGGTTGGGCCTGTACTCATTGGAGTTTAGAAGGTTGAGGGGAGATCTTATAGAGACATATAAGATAATGAAGGGGCTCGACAGGGTAGAGGCAGTGAGGTTATTTCCACTTACAATGGAAACAAGAACTAGGGGGCATAGCCTCAAAATAAGGGGGAGTCAATTTAGAACAGAGTTGAGGAGGAACTTCTTCTCCCAGAGGGTTGTGAATCTTTGGAATTCTCTGCCCAATGAAGCAGTGGAGGCTACATCATCAAATGTGTTTAAGTCACAGATAGATAGATTTTTAACCATTAAAGGAATTAAGGGTTATGGGGAGTGGGCGGGTAAGTGGAACTGAACCACTATCAGATCAGCAATGATCTTATTGAATGGCGGAGCAGGCTTAAGGGGCCAGATGGCCGACTCCTGCTCCTATTTCTTATGTTCTTATGACTCAAGAACAGCTGCCATCAGACTTTTGACCTACCTCGCATTAAGTTGATCTTTCTCTACACTCTAGCTATGACTGCAGCACTGCATTCTGCACCCTCTCCTTTCTTTCTCTATGAACGGTATGCTTTGTATAGCGTGCAAGAAACAATACTTTTCACTGTATCCCAATACGTGATGATAAAAAACCAAATCAAATGTTAAGTTGATCTTTCTCTACACCCTAGCTGTGACTGTAACACTGCATTCTGCACCCTCTCCTTTCTTTCTCTATGAACGGTATGCTTTGTATAGCGTGCAAGAAACAATACTTTTCACTGTATCCCAATACGTGATGATAAAAAACCAAATCAAATGTTAAGTTGATCTTTCTCTACACCCTAGCTGTGACTGTAACACTACATTCTGCACCTTCTCCTTTCCTTCTCCCCTCTGTACTCTATGGTAACTGGGTGTCTGATCGAAGACAGAGGGTGGTGGTGGATGGAAAATTTTCGGACTGGAGGCAGGTTGCTAGCGGAGTGCCACAGGGATCAGTGCTTGGTCCTCTGCTCTTTGTGATTTTTATGAATGACTTAGAGGAGGGTGCTGAAGGGTGGATCAGTAAATTTGCTGATGACACCAAGATTGGTGGAGTAGTGGATGAGGTGGAGGGTTGTTGTAGGCTGCAAAGAGACATAGATAGGATGCAAAGCTGGGCTGAAAAATGGCAAATGGAGTTTAACCCTGATAAATGTGAGGTGATTCATTTTGGTAGGACTAATTTAAATGTGTATTACAGGGTCAAAGGTAGGGTTCTGAAGACTGTGGAGGAACAGAGAGATCTTGGGGTCCATATCCACAGATCTCTAAAGTGCCACTCAAGTGGATAGAGCTGTGAAGAAGGCCTATAGTGTGTTAGCTTTTATTAACAGGGGGTTGGAGTTTAAGAGCCGTGGGGTTATGCTGCAACTGTACAGGACCTTGGTGAGACCACATTTGGAATATTGTGTGCAGTTCTGGTCACCTCACTATAAGAAGGATGTGGAAGCGCTGGAAAGAGTGCAGAGGAGATCTACCAGGATGCTGCCTGGTTTGGAGGGTAGGTCTTATGAGGAAAGGTTGAGGGAGCTAGGGCTGTTCTCTCTGGAGCGGAGGAGGCTGAGGGGAGACTTAATAGAAGTTTGTAAAATGATGAAGGGGATAGATAGAGTGAACGTTCAAAGACTATTTCCTCGGGTGGATGGAGCTATTACAAGGGGGCATAACTATAGGGTTCATGGTGGGAGATATAGGAAGGATATCAGAGGTAGGTTCTTTACGCAGAGAGTGGTTGGGGTGTGGAATGGACTGCCTGCAGTGATAGTGGAGTCAGACACTTTAGGAACATTTAAGCGGTTATTGGATAGGCACATGGAGCACACTAGGATGATAGGGAGTGGGATAGCTTGATCTTGGTTTCAGATAAAGCTCGGCACAACATCATGGGCCGAAGGGCCTGTTCTGTGCTGTACTGTTTTATGTTCTATCTATGAACGGTATGCTTTGTATGGCGCGCAAGAAACAATACTTTTCACAGTATACTAATACACGTGACAATAATAAATCAAATCAAATTGTCCAAATACAGTCACAGCGAATGTTGCAGATCTGTATCGCCTGAGGAGTTCTCTTAGCAAGGAGAGATAGCTCACCAAGCAACATTGAAGTTAATCGTTAGGACATAACTTAATTAAAAATTATTATACTTCGTTTTATTACAGTACATTGGAGAGGTCCCGAGGCGGTACGTGCTGGTGGCTGGAGTTCACCAGTGAATCAGGGAGCATGGGAACGTCATCTGCTGTGATGCCGTGACTACTGAAATTAGCATGTTTCTTTTCACAATACTGGAAGCGATTCGGTGAATCTCTGCCAAGGATTGAGAATCAAAATGAGTACAGGTGTAATGGCCCAATGTACCACTCAATCATCGAATCCCCACAGCGCAGAAGGAGGCCATTCAGCCCATCGAGCCTGCGCCGACCACTGTCCCACCCAACCCCTATCCCCGTAGCCCCACGTATTTCCCCTGCTACCCTGATCTTATAGAGGTCCATAAAATAATGAGGGGCATAGATCAGCTAGATAGTCAACATCTTTTCCCAAAGAGAGGGGAGTCGAAAACTAGATTTAAGGTGAGAGGGGGGAGATATACAAAAAGTGTCCAGAGGGACAATTTTTTCACACAGAGGGTGGTGAGTGTCTGGAACGAGCTGCCAGAGGCAGTAGTAGAGGTGGGTACAATTTTGTCTTTTAAAAAGCGTTTAGACAGTTACATGGGTAAGATGGGTGCAGAGGGATACGGGTCAAACGTGGGCAATTGGGATTAGCTCAGTGGTTAAAAAAAAGGGGCGGCATGGATAAATTGGGCCGAAGGACCTGTTTCCATGCTGTAAACCTCTATGATTCGATGACTCTAGTCCCCCTGACACTAAGGGGCAATTTAGCACGGCCAATCCACCTAACGTACACATCTTTGGACACTAAGGGGCAATTTAGCATGGCAAATCCACCTAACCTACACATCTTTGGATACTATAGGACAATTTAGCATGGCCAATCCACCTAACCTACACATCTTTGGATACTATGGGACAATTTAGCATGGCCAATCCACCTAACCTACACATCTTTGGACACTAAGGGGCAATTTAGCATGGCCAATCCACCTAACCTACACATCTTTGGACACTAAGGGACAATTTAGCATGGCCAATCCACCTAACCTGCACATCTTTGGACACTAAGGGACAATTTAGCATGGCCAATCTACCTAACCTGCACATCTTTGGACACTAAGGGACAATTTAGCATGGCCAATCCACCTAACCTGCACATCTTTGGATACTATGGGACAATTTAGCATGGCCAATCCACCTAACCTGCACATCTTTGGACACTAAGGGGTAATTTTGCATGGCCAATCCACCTAACCTGCACATCTTTGGACACTAAGGGACAATTTAGCATGGCCAATCCACCTAACCTACACATCTTTGGATACTATGGGACAATTTAGCATGGCCAATCCACCTAACCTACACATCTTTGGACACTAAGGGGCAATTCAGCATGGCCAATCCACCTAACCTGCACATCTTTGGACACTAAGGGACAATTTAGCATGGCCAATCCACCTAACCTGCACATCTTTGGATACTATGGGACAATTTAGCATGGCCAATCCACCTAACCTACACATCTTTAGACACTAAGGGGCAATTTAGCATGGCCAATCCACCTAACCTGCACATCTTTAGACACTAAGGGGCAATTTAGCATGGCCAATCCACCTAACCTGCACATCTTTGGACACTAAGGGGCAATTTAGCATGGCCAATCCACCTAACCTACACATCTTTAGACACTAAGGGGCAATTTAGCATGGCCAATCCACCTAACCTGCACATCTTTAGACACTAAGGGGCAATTTAGCATGGCCAATCCACCTAACCTGCACATCTTTAGACACTAAGGGGCAATTTAGCATGGCCGATCTACCTAACCTGCACATCTTTGGACACTAAGGGGCAATTTAGCATGGCTAATCCACCTAACCTGCACATCTTTGGACACTAAGGGGCAATTTAGCATGGCTAATCCACCTAACCTGCACATCTTTAGACACTAAGGGGCAATTTAGCATGGCCAATCCACCTAACCTGCACATCTTTGGACACTAAGGGGCAATTTAGCATGGCCAATCCACCTAACCTGCACATCTTTGGACACTAAGGGACAATTTAGCATGGCCAATCCACCTAACCCGCACATCTTTAGACACTAAGGGGCAATTTAGCATGGCCAATCCACCTAACCTGCACATCTTTGGACACTAAGGGACAATTTAGCATGGCCAATCCACCTAACCAGCACATCTTTGGACACTAAGGGGCAATTTAGCATGGCTAATCCACCTAACCTGCACATCTTTGGACACTAAGGGGCAATTTAGCATGGCTAATCCACCTAACCTGCACATCTTTGGACACTAAGGGGCAATTTAGCATGGCCAATCCACCTAACCAGCACATCTTTAGACTGTGGGAGGAAACCGGAGCACCCGGAGGAAACCCACGCAGACACGGAGAGAACTTGCAAACTCCACACAGACGGTGACCCGATCCGGGTCCCTGACACTGTGAGGCAGCAGTGCTAACCACTGCGCCACCCTACCACCCCATAAAGAGAGTCCCAAACTTGCACCTCCTTTCACGTGTCGGAAAATGTTCGAATTTCGCTCCTGCCTCTCAGGTAAAATTCCGGCTTTGGTGTCAGGGGGACGAGCAGGGTAAATAGAGCCAAGAAAATTACAGCACAGGAACAGGCCCTTCGGCCCTCCAAGCCTGCACTGACCATGCTGCCCGTCTGAACTAAAACCCCCTACCCTTCCGGGGACCATATCCCTCCATTCCCATCCTATTTGTGTATTTGTCCAGACGCCTCTTAAAAGTCACTATCGTATCCGCTTCCACTACCTCCCCCGGCAACGGGTTCCAGGCACCCACTACTCTCTGTGTAAAAAATCTGAGATTTCCACTCCATCT